>NW_028229551.1:581066-616066 GCF_053477565.2 Lygodium microphyllum | reverse complement strand
TGGGCACGTGTCCTCCGTGGCACGTATTCTGCGGCTCGATCTTTTCTACGTCGTCGCCTATGTGTGCACGGGGTGCTCTTCACGTGGATGCTTGCCCTTCGTGTTAGAAATGGCACGCGACGGCGGCATTCAATCTTTTGTGCGTCGCCTCCATGTGCGCGGGGTTTAGGGTTCGCGTTTAGTCGCGTCCTCCGTGGCATGAGCGGCATGGCATGCCGCCATGCCTCGCTCTTGAGCTCTCTCGTGCCACTTTCCGAGTATACAAGAGCTCTTTGGAGGAGAGGTGAGGTGCTGTGGATGGAGCGCGGTTTTTGGAGGAGAGGTGAGGTGCTGTGGATGGAGCGCGGTTTTTCGAGGTGGGGTGGGGGGGGGGGCGTCGTGGGGGGGTGCGGTGGGGTGGGGGGTGCGCCGTGACGCGGGGTGGGGTGGGTCGAGCGCGGTTTTTTGGAGGCGTGGCGGGGTGGTGTGGAGGGAGCGGGGTTTTTCGAGGTGGGGTGCGGGGGGGGGCGTCGTGGGGGGGTGCGCCGTGTCATGGGGGAGTGACGCGGGGTTGGGGTGGTCAAGCGGGGTTTTTGGAGGAGAGGTGGGGTGCTGTGGAGGGAGCGGGGTTTTTCGAGGTGGGGTGCGGGGGGGCGTCGTGGGGGGTGACGCGGGGTGGGGGTGGTCGAGCGGGGTTTTGGGAGGAGAGGTGGGGTGCTGTGGAGGGAGCGCGGTTTTTCAAGGTGGGGTGCGGGGGGGCGTCGTGGGGGGGTGCGGTGGGGTGGGGGGGTGCGCCGTGTCATGGGGGAGTGACGCGGGGTTGGGGTGGTCAAGCGGGGTTTTTGGAGGAGAGGTGGGGTGTTGTGGAGGGAGCGGGGTTTTTCGAGGTGGGTTGCGGGGGGGCGTCGTGGGGGGGTGACGCGGGGTGGGGGTGGTCGAGCGGGGTTTTTGGAGGAGAGGTGGGGTGCTGTGGAGGGAGCGCGGTTTTTCGAGGTGGCGTGCGCGGGGGCGTCGTGGGGTGGTGCGGTGGGGTGGGGGGGTGCACCGTGTCGTGGGGGAGTGACGCGGGGTTGGGGTGGTCAAGCGGGGTTTTTGGAGGAGAGGTGGGGTGCTGTGGAGGGAGCGGGGTTTTTCGAGGTGGGGTGCGGGGGGGCGTCGTGGGGGGTGACGCGGGGTGGGGGTGGTCGAGCGGGGTTTTTGGAGGAGAGGTGGGGTGCTGTGGAGGGAGCGCGGTTTTTCGAGGTGGGGTGCGGGGGGGCGTCGTGGGGGGGTGCGGTGGGGTGGGGGGGTGCGCCGTGTCGTGGGGGGGAGACGCGGGGTGGGGTGGGTCGAGCGGGGTTTTCGGAGGCGTGGAGGGAGCGGGGTTTTTCGAGGTGGGGTGCGGGGGGGGGCGTCGTGGGGGGGTGCGGTGGGGTGGGGGGGTGCGCCGTGTCGTGGGGGGGTGACGCGGGGTGGGGTGGGTCGAGCGGGGTTTTTCGAGGTGGGGTGCGGGGGGGGGGGGGATATGCGCCGCGTCGTGGGGGGGTGCGGTGGGGTGGGGGGGTGCGCCGTGTCCTGGGGGAGTGACGCGGGGTTGGGTGGGTCGAGTGGGGTTTTTCGAGGTGGGGTGCGGGGGGGGGGGATATGCACCGCGTCGTGGGGGGGTGCGGTGGGGTGTGGGGGGTGTGCCGTGTCGTGGGGGGCTGACGCGAGGTGGGGTGGGTCGAGCGGGGTTTTCGGAGGTGGGGTGCGGAGGGGGGGGATATGCGCCGCGTCGTGGGGGGGTGCGGTGGGGTGTGGGGGGTGTGCCGTGTCGTGGGGGACTGACGCGAGGTGGGGTGGGTCGAGCGGGGTTTTCGGAGGCGTGGTGGGGTGGTATGGAGGGAGCGGGGTTTTTCGAGGTGGGGTGCGGGGCGGCGTCGTTGGGGGGTGCGGTGGGGTGGGGGGTGCGCCATGTCGTGGGGGGGTGACGCGGGGTGGGGTGGGTCGAGCGGGGTTTTCGGAGGCATTTGTGGTGTGGCGTGGAGGGAGCGGGGTTTTTCGAGGTGGGGTGCGGGGGGGGGGGGGCGTCGTGGAGGGGTGCGGTGGGGTGGGGGGGTGTGCCGTGTCATGGGGGAGTGACGCGGGGTTGGGTGGGTCGAGCGGGGTTTTTCGACGTGGGGTGAGGGGGGGTGGGGGGGTGCGCCGTGTCGTGGGGGGGTGCGGTGGGGTGTGGGGGGTGTGCCGTGTCGTGGGGGGGCTCACGCGAGGTGGGGTGGGTCGAGCGTGGTTTTCGGAGGCGTGGTGGGGTGGTGTGGAGGGAGCGGGGTTTCTGGAGGTGGGGTGCGGGGGGCATCGTGGGGGGGTGCGGTGGGGTGGAGGGTGCGCCGTGTCGTGGGGGAGTGAGGCGGGGCACAGTGGGTCGAGCCTGGTTTTTGGAGGAGTGGTGGGGTGCTGTGGATGGAGCGGGGTTTTTCGAGGTGGGGTGGGGGGGAGGCGCCGCGTCGTAGGGGGGTGCGGTGGGGTGGGGTGGGGGGGTGTGCCGTGTCGTGGGGGGTGACGCGGGGTGTCGCGATGCCCCCTCCCCCCCACCATGCCCCGACATGACGCGACGCGCCCCCTCCCCAACATAACATGACAACCCCCCTCCCCCCCCCATGACATCCCCCCATGACACGACACGACGCGATGCGCCCCCCCCATGACGTCCCCCCCTCAAAAATTCGCCTCCCCCCTCAACACACACCACCCCCCCCTCCCCCCCCCTCAAAAATTCGGCCCCCCCATGACATCCCCCCCAGCCCCCATGACACGACGCGACGCGACGCGCCCCGCCATGACACGACACGACACGACGCGCCCCCCCCTTCCCCCCTCAACACACACCACACCATGTCGCGACGTGCCGCGCCCCCCCCCCCCCCCCATGACATCCCCACCCCAGCCCCCCCACCCACGACACGACATGATGCGACGCGCCCCCCCCCCCCCCATGACACGACACGATGCGACGCGCCCCCCCCCCCCCCCCCCCGATGACATCCCCCCCCATGGGATCCCCACCCTCCCCGCCCCCCCATGACACGACACAATGCGATGTGCCACCCTCCCCTTAACACACACACCCACCCAACGCAATGCCCCCCCCCCCCCCCCGTGCCCCATGGCCTGACACGACGCGACATGCTCCCCTCCCCTTAACACACCCACCCACCCTCCATGACGCCCTCCATGACGCGACGTGGAGGGGGGGGGGAGGGGTGGTGTTTTGTGTGTTGAGGGGCGGGGGGGGGGGAATTTTTGACGGGGGGGGGGGGGTGGGGTGGTGTGTGTTGAAGGAGGGGGGGGGGGAAGGGGTGGTGTGTGTTGAGGGGGGGGGGGGGGGGAGGGGTGGTGTGGTGTGGTGTGGTGTGTGTTGAGGGGGGGGGGTGGGGTGGTGTGTGTTGAGGGCGGGGGGGGGGGGGAAGGGGTGGTGTGGTGTGGGGTGGTGTGTGTTGAGGGGGGGGGGGGGGCGAATTTTTGGGGGGGGGGGGAGGGGTGGGGTGGTGTGTGTTGAGGGGTGGGCGAAATTTGGAGGGGGGGAAGGGGAGGGGTGGTGTGGTGTGTGTTGAGGGGGGGGGGGGGATTTTTGAGAGGGGGGGGGAGGGGTGGTGTGGTGTGTGTTGAGGGGGGGGGGGGGAAAGGGTGGGGAGGTGTGTATTGAGGGGGGGGGCGCGAATTTTTGGGGGGGGGGAGGGGTGGTGTGTGTTGGGGCTGGGGGGTGGGGGGAAAATTTTGGAGGGGGGGGAGGGGTGGTGTGGTGTGGTGTGTGTTGAGGGGGGTGGCCGATTTTTTTGGGGGGGGGGGTGGGGTGGTGTGTGTTGGGGGGGGGCGAATTTTTTGGGGGCGGGGGCGGGGGCGGGGTGGGGTGGTGTGTGTTGAGGGGGGGGCGAAATTTGGAGGGGGGGAAGGGGAGGGGTGGTGTGGTGTGTGTTGAGGGGGGGGGGGGGAGAGGGGTGGTGTGGGGTGGTGTGTGTTGAGGGGGGGGCGGGGGTGGGGAGGGGTGGTGTGGCATGGTGTGTGTTCAGGGGGGGGGGGGCGAATTTTTGGGGGGGAAGGGGCGAAATTTGGACGGGGGGGCGAATTTTCGGGGGGGGGGGGAGGGGTGGGGTGGTGTGTGTTGAGGGGAAGGCGAAATTTGGAGGGGGGGAAGGGGAGGGGTGGTGTGGTGTGTGTTGAGGGGGGTGGCCGAATTTTTTTGGGGGGGGGTGGAGTGGTGTGTGTTGGGGGGGGGGGGGGGGGGGCGAATTTTTTGGGGGCGGGGGGGGGGGGGGAGGGGTGGGGTGGTGTGTGTTGAGGGGGGGGCGGAATTTGGTGGGGGGGAAGGGGAGGGGTGGTGTGGTGTGTGTTGAGGGGGGGGGAGGGGTGGTGTGGTGTGTGTTGGGGGGGGGGGGTGGGCTGGTGTGTGTTGAGGGGGGAGGGGTGGGAAATTTTTGGGGGGGGGGGGCGAATTTTGGAGGGGGGGGGGGGAGCGGTGCTGTGGTGTGGTGTGTGTTGAGGGGGGGGGGCGAATTTTTGGGGGGGGAAGGGGCAAAATTTGGAGGGGGGGCGAATTTTTGGGGCGGGGGGGGGGGAGGGGTGGGGTGGTGTGTGTTGAGGGGGGGGGCGAAATTTCGAGGGGGGGGAAGGGGAGGGGTGGTGTGGTGTGTGTTGAGGGGGGGGGGGAGGGGTGGTGTGGTGTGGTGTGTGTTGAGGGGGGGGGGAGGGGTGGTGTGGTGTGGTGTGTGTTGAGGGGGGGGGGGCCATTTTTGAGGGGGGGGGGAGGGGTGGTGTGGTGTGGTGTGTGTTGAGGGGGGAGGGGATTTTTGAGGGGGGGGGGGAGGGGTGGTGTGGTGTGGTGTGTGTTGAGGGGGGGGCGGGGAATTTTTGAGGGGGGGGGGGTGGGGTGGTGTGTGTTGAGGGGGGGGGGGGGGGAATTTTTGGGGGGGGGGGATTTTTGAGGGGGGGGGGGAGGGGTGGTATGGTGTTTGTTGAGGGGGGGGGGGGGGGGTGGGGAGGTGTGTATTGAGGGGGGGGGCACGAATTTTTGGGGGGGGGGGGGAGGGGTGGTTTGTGTTGGGGGCGGGGGGGGGGGCGAATTTTTTGGGGGCGGGGGGGGGGAGGGGTGGGGTGGTGTGTGTTGAGGGGGGGGGCGAAATTTGGAGGGGGGGAAGGGGAGGGGTGGTGTGGTGTGTGTTGAGGGGGGGGGGGGGATTTTTGAGGGGGGGAGAGGTGGTGTGGTGTGGTGTGTGTTGAGGGGGGGGGGGGGGGAATTTTTGAGGGGGGGGGAGGCGTGGTGTGGTGTGTGTTGAGGGGGGTGGGCGAATTTTTGGGGGGGAAGGGGCAAAATTTGGACGGGGGGGGGGGGGGCAAATTTTTGGGGGGGGGGGAGGGTGGGGTGGTGTGTGTTGAGGGGAAGGCGAAATTTGGAGGGGGGAAGGGGAGGGTTGGTGTGGTGTGGTGTGGTGTGTGTTGAGGGGGGGGGGGATTTTTGAGGGGGGGGGGGGGGGGGGCGAATTTTGGAGGGGGGGGGAGGGGTGGTGTGGTGTGGTGTGTGTTGAGGGGGGGGCCAATTTTTTGGGGGGGGGGGGGGGCAAAATTTGGAGGGGGGGGGAGGGGTGGTGTGGTGTGGTGTGTGTTGGGGGGGGGGGATTTTTGAGGGGGGGGGGGGCGGAGGGGTGGTGTTTTGTGTGTTCAGGGGGGGGGGGGATTTTTGAGGGGGGGGGAGGGGTGGTGTGGTGTGTGTTGAGGGGGGGGGATGTGGTGGTGTGTGTTGGGGGGGGGGGGGGGGAATTTTTGGGGGGGGGGAGGGGAGGTGTGGGGTGGTGTGTGTTGAGGGGGGTGGGGGGCGAATTTTGGAGGGGGGGGGGAGGGGTGGTGTGGTGTGGTGTGTGTTGAGGGGGGGGCCAATTTTTTGGGGGGGGGGCAAAATTTGGAGGGGGGGGGGGAGGGGTGGTGTTTTGTGTGTTGAGGGGGGGGGGGGGGGGGGAATTTTTGAGGGGGGGGGAGGGGTGGTGTGGTGTGTGTTGGGGGGGGGGGGGTGGGGTGGTGTGTGTTGAGGGGGGTGGGGGGGAAGGGGTGGTGTGGTGTGGTGTGTGTTGAGGGGGGGGGCGAATTTTTGGGGGGGAGAAGGGGCGAAATTTGGAGGGGGGGGGGAGGGGTGGGGTGGTGTGTGTTGAGGGGGGGGCGAAATTTGGAGGGGGGGAAGGGGAGGGGTGGTGTGGTGTGGTGTGGTGTGTGTTGAGGGGTGGGGGAAGGGTGGGGAGGTGTGTATTGAGGGGGGGGGGCGAATTTTTGGGGGGGGGGAGGGGTGGTGTGTGTTGGGGGCGGGGGGGGGGGGGGGGGAAGGGTGGGGAGGTGTGTATTGAGGGGGGGGGGGGGGGGGGGGCGAATGTTTGGGGGGGGGGGAGGGGTGGTGTGGTGTGGTGTGGTGTGTTTTGAGGGGGGTGGCCGAATTTTTTTGGGGGGGGGGTGGAGTGGTGTGTGTTGGGGGGGGGGGGGGGCGAATTTTTTGGGGGCGGGGAGGGGTGGGGTGGTGTGTGTTGAGGGGGGGGCGGAATTTGGTGGGGGGGAAGGGGAGGGGTGGTGTGGTGTGTGTTGAGGGGGGGGAGGGGTGGTGTGGTGTGTGTTGGGGGGGGGGGTGGGGTGGTGTGTGTTGAGGGGGGAGGGGTGGGAAAATTTGGGGGGGGGGGGCGAATTTTGGAGGGGGGGGAGTGGTGGTGTGGTGTGGTGTGTGTTGAGGGGGGGGGGGCGAATTTTTGGGGGGGGGAAGGGGCAAAATTTGGAGGGGGGGCGAATTTTTGGGGCGGGGGGGGGAGGGGTGGGGTGGTGTGTGTTGAGGGGGGGGCGAAATTTCGAGCGGGGGAAGGGGAGGGGTGGTGTGGTGTGTGTTGAGGGGGGGGGGGAGGGGTGGTTTGTGTTGGGGGCGGGGGGGGGGGGCAAATTTTGGAGGGGGGGGAGGGGGTGTGTGGTGTGGTGTGTGTTGAGGGGGGTGGCCGAATTTTTGGGGGGGGGGGGGTGGGGTGGTGTGTGTTGGGGGGGGGGCGAATTTCTTGGGGGCGGGGGGGGGGAGGGGTGGGGTGGTGTGTGTTGAGGGGGGGGCAAAATTTGGAGGGGGGGAAGGGGAGGGGTGGTGTGGTGTGTGTTGAGGGGGGGGGGGATTATTGAGGGGGGGAGAGGTGGTGTGGTGTGGTGTGTGTTGAGGGGGGGGGGGGGAATTTTTGAGGGGGGGGGAGGCATGGTGTGGGGTGGTGTGGTGTGGTGTGTGTTGAGGGGGGGGGGGCGAATTTTTGGGGGGGGAAGGGGCGAAATTTGGACGGGGGGGGGCGAATTTTTGGGGGGGGGGGAGGGGTGGGGTGGTGTGTGTTGAGGGGAAGGCGAAATTTGGAGGGGGGAAGGGGAGGGTTGGTGTGGTGTGGTGTGGTGTGTGTTGAGGGGGGGGGGGGGGGGGGGGCGAATTTTGGAGGGGGGGGGAGGGGTGGTGTGGTGTGGTGTGTGTTGAGGGGGGGGGCCAATTTTTTGGGGGGGGTGCAAAATTTGGAGGGGGGGGAGGGGTGGTGTGGTGTGGTGTGTGTTGGGGGGGGGGGAGGGGTGGTGTTTTGTGTGTTGAGGGGGGGGGGGATTTTTGAGGGGGGGGGAGGGGTGGTGTGGTGTGTGTTGAGGGGGGGGGATGTGGTGGTGTGTGTTGGGGGGGGGGGAAATTTTTGGGGGGGGGAGGGGAGGTGTGGGGTGGTGTGTGTTGAGGGGGGTGGGGGGCGAATTTTGGAGGGGGGGGGAGGGGTGGTGTGGTGTGGTGTGTGTTGAGGGGGGGGCCAATTTTTTCGGGGGGGGAAAAATTTGGAGGGGGGGGGGGAGGGGTGGTGTTTTGTGTGTTGAGGGGGGGGGGGGGGAGGGGTGGTGTGGTGTGTGTTGAGGGGGGGGGGGGGGATTTTTGGGGGGGGGAAGGGGTGGTGTGGGGTGGTGTGTGTTGAGGGGGGTGGGGGGGGGGGAGGGGTGGTGTGGTGTGGTGTGTGTTGAGGGGGGGGGGGCGAATTTTTGGGGGGGAGAAGGGGCGAAATTTGGAGGGGGGGGGGAGGGGTGGGGTGGTGTGTTGAGGGGGGGGCGAAATTTGGAGGGGGGGAAGGGGAGGGGTGGTGTGGTGTGGTGTGGTGTGTGTTGAGGGGGGGGGGGAAGGGTGGGGAGGTGTGTATTGAGGGGGGGGCGAATTTTTGGGGGGGGGAGGGGTGGTGTGGTGTGGTGTGGTGTGTGTTGAGGGGGGTGGCCGAATTTTTTGGGGGGGGGGTGGGGTGGTGTGTGTTGGGGGCGGGGCGAATTTTTTGGGGGAGGGGGGGGGGGGAGGGGTGGGGTGGTGTGTGTTGAGGGGGGGGCGAAATTTGGAGGGGGGGAAGGGGAGGGGTGGTGTGGTGTGTGTTGAGGGGGGGGGGATTTTTGAGGGGGGGGGGGAGGGGTGGTGTGGTGTGTGTTGACATGACAAGACGCGACGTGCTCCCCTCCCCTTAACACACCCACCCACCCACCATGACGCCCCCTCAAAAATTCTGCCCCCCTCCCCCCCCCCCCAACACACACCACACCACACCACCCCTACCCCCCCTCCAAAATTCGCCCCCCCCCCCTCCCCCCCCTCTCAACACACACCACACCACCCCTTCCCCCCCCCACCCCCCCTCAAATATTCGCCCCCCCCCCCTCCCCCCCCCCCCCCCCCCTTCAAAATTCGGCCCCTCTCTACACACACCAACCCCCCCCCCCCCCCCACCCCCCCTCAAAATTTCGGCCCCCCCCCTCCCCCCCCCCTTCAAAATTCGGCCCCTCTCTACACACACCAACCCCCCCCCCCTCAAAAATTCGGCCCCCCCCCCCCCCCACCTTCAAAATTCGGCGCCCCCCCTCCAAAATTCGGCCCCCCCTCCCCCCCTCAACACGCCATGTCGCGAGGCGCCATTCCCCCCCCCCCCCCCCCAAGGAAAATTTCGGGCTTTGTAGGTATGCCTTGCCGTTGGAGCCGAAAACACCTATAAGGGAGCATCCTCTTGCTTCCTTACAAAACGGTGTTGAGATGATAATAGGCTGCGTGGTGCGCCATCTTCGAATTACCCGTTCCTTTGTAAATCCTTCTCAATCTAATACATCCTCTCACTTTCATTCTCAAAACTCTCTCACTCTCTTTTCTTGCAATCGTGTTATGTCGTGATGTGCCGTGTCGTGCCGTGCCGTGCCGTGTCGTGACGCGCTGTGACGCGTCGTGTCGTGCTGTGACGTGTTGTGACGTGACGTGTTATGTTGTGCCAAAACCAACTTGGGGATATTTACCTTACGCACTCCTAGTGTGTAACACTTGGTATCAGAGCCTCTCCTCACGCGAAGGCAAGTCCTTCAACGGGCGTGGGAGTGATCATAGTGAAAGCTATTTGTGTCATCAAAAATGGGTGGACGCAACAAAAGCAAAAGTGCGGCTAGAGAGGAACGAGATGAAATCTCGGTAGCTCTTGGAATTGGGGCCAGTAAACCTCAAATGGAGGTCGGGGATGAGTACCCGACGGATCATGAGGATGATTTGGATGCAGCAGTGAAGGAAAGGGTGGCGCTTCGTAGGGAGCCCAACTCTATTGAGGCCATGCGGGGTATGATGCAAGATCTTTTGGCTACAATGTTACCCAAAGCTATGGGAAAAATTCAGGCTGAAACAGATAATGAAGTGGAACCACATAGAAGACGCAGAAAGAAAGACAGAAGGGATCGGGATGATTCGTCTTCAGACGAAATGGGAAAATTTAAACCACAACCTCCGAACAAGTACAGAGGAGAAAGAGACTCTGTCAGCTTAAATAGATGGATCCGTGAGGTGGATGGGTACCTCAAATTGATGAAAATTTCAAGCCGCCGCAAAGGTCTCGCAGCAGCTCAACTACTGGATGGAGAAGCGGCTAAGTGGCTCATGTTTGAAGAAGAACAGCACGGAGGCAAGCTTTCTTGGGAAGATCTACAGAAAGCAATGATCGACTATTTTGTTCCCAAGAATGAACCCTTCAAAGTCAGAGATGAATGGCGGTTTCTCAGGCAATACAATGGAAAAATGAGGGAATACATTCAAAAATACCGATCTCTTATGCTTCAGCTACACGACATGGACCCGACGACAAAACTACATGGTTTTTTATATGGTCTGCAAAGATGGGCTCGTCAAGAAATAGAAAAACAGGAGCCGGCTACCGTTGCAGATGCCATGAATATGGCTGAAAGGCTATGGGATTTTGAAGGTAGGCAAGTTGGGTCCATGCGCAATCAGTCTTCAGGTGGTACATCATGGGCTCCCAGAACAACACAAGGGTTCAATCAACCTAATGCTAGTACAGAAACGGCGTGGTCAAGTCAACAACCCCTTCGAATTGAATATACTGAAGGCACACGGACCGATTCCAGCCCTGCCAGTACGTCTACATCTTTTAGATCTACAGGTGGAGCTTTCGGTCGAAGCAATTTCTCATCACGGGGGGGTTATTCTAGTGGATATAGAGGAAGAGGGGGCCCCCTAGCATGTAATTTATGTGGAGGGCCTCACTTCGCTCGAGATTGTCCCAAAGGGGCAACGGCATCAACAAGTGGCTCTAGAGCAGCATATGTCCAACCTAATACCCCGTTGCCCCCATCCACAGTTCACATTACAGAAATTGAAGAAGACACTAAGAATTGGGATCAAAAACCGAGAGTGGGTGCTGTTGAGGCTAATACCTCTCCTACCATGCCTGTTTGTATTCCTAGCATCAACAATATCTATGTTCAGGCAGCAGTGGAAGATATTTCCCAAAACTTAATGGTGGACACAGGTGCCACACACAATTTTCTTTCACCGCAGGTAGCAGCACGCCTTGGCGTCAGGCTCTCGAAGGCAGCAGGCCTTGAAGTATCATTCGTGCAGGGTAAATACAAAGCTTGTGAAATGGTAAAGGATGTTCGAGTGCAAATAGGGCAGTGGCGCGCAAAGTTAAACTTCATTGTTGTTCCCATGGATGGGTTTGAGGGCATTTTAGGAATGGATTGGGTAGATCAGCACGTCGTGCAAATTTTAGGAATGCAAAGGAATAAGATTTATCTTCAAACCCCAGCCACTGTGGTGTGGGTTCCATATTTTCGTACAAGGTTGCAGCAGCTTGCGACCTCAGCATCGCCAATTCCGGTGACTACTCATCTCGACAATAAGCCGGTGAGTCCCTCAACTTCTACTCTTCATACTAGTCACACACAGAAATGGAGTCCCAAAGAGTCAGCTTCAAGGCATACACCAGCAAAGCAACCTTCAGTAACAAGTTGTCACGCAGCAGTGCACCACCCTCATAAGTCTTTTTCGCTCCAACGGCAAGATACACCTACAGAGCCCGAAGTTCCTCAACAACATCAGGAATCGACGTTTTTACCCCAACCCAGTCCCGCTCCAAGCTTCACAGGGCAGACAGAGGATCACCATCACGAACCACAGGATCAGAATCAAGTCTCACCGATGTCAGAAATTACAGCTAAGCAGCTTGAAAAAGAATTGAAACATGGGGGACACTTACGTCTTTGCATTACACGCCTAATTGAGGAAGAGCCAGTCATTCAGCAGATTATCTGGACCATAGGGAATGACAAGGTGCAACAGCTCCTCAATCAGTTTCAAGATGTCATGCCTGATCATTTGCCTGATGGGTTGCCTCCTCGCAGAAGTGTCGATCATAAGATTAATCTTTTGCCAGGGGCTCAACCCCCAGCTGGGCCGATTTACAGGATGACAGGCACGGAATTGGTGGAGCTCAAGAAGCAGATTGGTCAAATGGAAGCCTCTGGGCACATGCGGCCAAGTAGATCCCCCTATGGAGCTCCGGTACTATTTGTTAAGAAAAAGGATGGCTCGCTCAGACTATGTACCGATTACCGCGCCCTCAACAAATTCACGGTCAGAAATAGATATCCCGTGCCTGTCGTTGATGATTTATTGGATCGGCTTCAAGGTGCTAAGTTCTTCACGCGTCTCGACTTGAGGTCGGGATACCATCAGATTCGCATAGCAGAAGGCGACGAAGAAAAGACAGCTTTCCGAAGCCGTTATGGCAGTTATGAATGGCTGGTGATGCCGGAGGGACTCACCAATGCTCCAGCAACCTTTTGTGAACTAATGGATAAAGTTTTTATTGATTTCCTAGATGACTTTGTAATCATCTACATTGATGATGTTTTAATTTACAGCAAAACTCTGGAGGAGCATTTGGAGCACTTGCACAAAATCTTCTCGCGGCTCCGTCAACATCAACTCTATGTTAAGCCGGAGAAGTGCCAGTTTGCAGTTGAGCAGATAGATTTTCTGGGCTTTCTGATTAAGCCGGATGGTATTGCAATTGATCCTAACAAGGTGCAGGCGGTTACAAACTGGCAACCCCCTACTAAGCTTCCGCAACTCAGAGAATTTTTGGGGTTTACAGTGTTCTGTCGCCGGTTTATTCAAGACTACAGCAAGATTACAGCACCATTAACAGATTTGACATCCCCCACAACTACTTTTCAGTGGACAGATAAGCAACAACAGGCTTTTGATCAACTCAAGCAGATGATGATACAAGCACCAGTACTCAAGATGGCAGATTTCGCCCGCACATTCGAAGTCCATACTGATGCCTCAGCATACGCCATTGGGGGTGTCCTTATGCAGGATGGACACCCAGTTTGTTATGAATCTAAGAAATTGGATGCTACAGAAAGGAGGTGGGCAACACATGAACAAGAGATGTTCGCAGTGGTATATTGCTTAAGGAAGTGGAGACACTATGTTCAAGACAAACCCACCAAGGTCTATACAGACAATATCTCTCTCAAATATTTCCAGACCCAACCCAAGCTTTCTCCCAAACAAGCCAGGTGGCAGGATTTCCTAGCAGAGTTTGATATAGAAATTTTACACAAGCCTGGATCTTCTAACAAAATGCCAGATGCTCTCAGTCGAAGAGTTGAGTTACAAGCTATCACAGTTGCTGAAAGTAGATTTGCTGATCAAGTTAGAGAGCACATGCAGGGAAATGAAGAAGCAAAGCAGCTAATCAGAGACATAGAATTGGGTAACACACCATGGGGCATGTATGAATTCAAAGATGGACTTATTCATTATCAGTCAGCATTATATGTTCCGAAGGTGGCAGCTCTCCGCAACCAAATACTCTGGGAGTGTCACGATAGTCCTATTGGGGGCCATTCCGGTCAGATCCGAACCTTCGATCGGCTTAAACGATTTTTCTACTGGCCGAAGATGCGGGAGGATGTTACACAATATGTTCACACCTGTCCTACCTGTCAAATGGTCAAAGCACAGCGCATGAAGCCACCAGGAGAGCTGCAAGAGATGCCCGTACCGTCCCGTCCTTGGGACGTGGTCAGTATGGACTTCATTACAGAGCTTCCAAAGTCTCATAGTTGTACAGCGATTTTTGTGGTAGTTGATTATTTTTCAAAACAAGCTCATTTCATTCCAACAGAACCGCCCATTACAGCTCCCAAGGTGGCCAAACTGTTCTTTTCAAGAGTTTTCAAATATCATGGTCTACCTTTGGCCATCATCTCAGATCGGGATCCCCGATTTCTAAGCAACATGTGGAGGGAATTATTCAAGGTATTGGATACGCAACTCCGGTTTTCTTCAGCATACCATCCGCAAACCGATGGGCAGACAGAAAGACTCAATCAGGGTATTCAGGATTACATTCGAAGTTATGTTCGAGCAGATCAGAAGGATTGGGCACAATTTCTGGATATCCTTGAATTTCATTACAATGCCACTCTCCATAGTTCTACTGGGTTTACTCCTTTTGAGATGGCAACTGGTAAAGAAGTCATAACTCCCATGGCCTTAGCAGCAGGTAAGCAATTTATCACAGATCCAGATGCTGAAGAGTTTCTGCTCAATTGGAAACAGCGCATGCAAGTCGCTCAAGACACCCTCCGTCAAAACAAGATTCTAGTAGCCAAGAGATACAACATCAATCGCCGTAGACATGTACAATTTTTCCCTGGTGATTTGGTGTTAGTCAGTTCCAAAAATATAGATCTGCCCAAAAACCTAACTCCGAAGTTCAACAACAGATTTTATGGCCCCTACAAGGTGGTAACCAGCATTAATGATGTCACCTACAAACTCCAGTTGCCACCCAACGTTTTAATTCATGATGCCTTTCATGTACAACTACTTCGGAGGTTCCATGCCGACACTAGATTCGGGCGCCAACGTCCTTTGCCAGATCAGCTTAAACAACTACCCTTTGAACCTGAAATCATTCTGGCAACTCGCTTCACCGGCAAACATCTCGAATTCCAGATCAAATGGAAGAATTGCCCAATCAAAGAGGCTGCATGGGTGATTGAACCTTTAGTCATCGAACACGCCCGTGATTTACTGCTGCAGTTCTACAACGAAAGAGAAAATCCAGATCTCTATCATCCACTTTTACCTCATGAGTGATTTTCTGTCTCACGATTTGTACAGTGAGGAGTGGACAGAATCAATCTACTTCATCTTTTTGGCAAAGTCCTTTGTTCCACAAGTGTAATTGAGTCAGTGGGCAAGGCATAAGACTTCTACTTCTCTAACTATCCGTCTTATCTCACACTTGTAAAAATTCCGTGGATAAGACGTGGCTTGTACATACTTCCCTTGTAAATAGCGGGCTAAGACACTGATCTGCTCTCTAGGAGTGGATTAAGACCCCCGATTTCTTTTCAGTCAAATATCTTGTCCCTCTCTCGCCCAATGAGGACATTGAGCTTTCTCGTGGGGGGGGAGTGTATAAGGGAGCATCCTCTTGCTTCCTTACAAAACGGTGTTGAGACGATAATAGGCTGCGTGGTGCGCCATCTTCGAATTACCCGTTCCTTTGTAAATCCTTCTCAATCTAATACATCCTCTCACTTTCATTCTCAAAACTCTCTCACTCTCTTTTCTTGCAATCGTGTTATGTCGTGATGTGCCGTGTCGTGCCGTGCCGTGCCGTGTCGTGACGCGCTGTGACGCGTCGTGTCGTGCTGTGACGTGTTGTGACGTGACGTGTTATGTTGTGCCAAAACCAACTTGGGGATATTTACCTTACGCACTCCTAGTGTGTAACAACACCTATAGGGGAGGTACCCTACTCGAGGCTTGGCTCTCCTTGGGCGCGTCGCGGCATGGGGCCGTAGTGCGTGTCGCTTGGGCATGGTTAAGTGGCTCGGGGCTTCCCCCAGGAATAGGTGAGTGGGGATGGTGAGTGCAAACAGTGAGAGTGAGGGGGATGGGTAGTCTTTTCATGGGGAGAGAGGTGAGTGGGGTGTTGGCCCAATATGAAGGGTTTCATGCATGAGCCCTTGCGTAAGCACCAAGAACGTTCAAGTGCCTTGAGGATAACGCTCCTTGCCCGTTGGGGGGAGATAACATGGTGGACTGTGGAACCGTGTCGCGTTACCGTGCCGTGTCGCGCTGAGGCGCCGTGGTGAGTTGAGAAACCGTGCCGTGTCATGTTGGGGAACCATGTCGTGTTGTGGTGATATGTCATGTTATGGTGCCTTGTTGAGGCCGCGGGGGCGTGATATGCCGCGTTATGGTGTGTTATGGTGCCGAGGCATGTTTTGGCGGTTTTTGGAGTTTTGTTACACTTGGTATCAGAGCGGGACCCCGTGACGCATCGGAGACGTCTAGAGGCGGGGAGGGGCAAAAATATGCAAAAATAGGCAAAAATTCAAAATTTTTCAGAAAAATTTCGAAAAAATCATAAAAAATTCAAAAAAATTCAAAAATTCATAAAAATTTCAAAAAATGGGAAAACACAAGAAAAGTGGGAAAAGAGTGAAAAGTGACCAAAACGGGATGGAAAAAGCACAAATCGAAGCCGAAAAGCTAAGGATTGAAAATTTGTATGCTTCAAAAAACAAGGTGTTGGCTCAGTGGTTTGACTGCGAAGATGAACGAAGAATTTTATGGGCTACAAAGGTGAATTGGGTGCAGAAAGAGTATATTTTTTCTAAAGAAGAAGAGCGTGACTTGGAAAACAGATTGGCCAGGGTGAAAGACAAACAGAGTGACATCAAGACTCTACTTCGAGCGTTAAATGAAAAGATCAGTGAATGGGTTGAAGAACATAGGAGCAATACAAGGATTGATTTGCTACTGATAGAGCGGGAGTTGAGAATGGAAATCATAGAAGAGTACGGGGAGGGGGTAGGTGGAGACAAGATGCCAGATGAAAAAGGAAAAACTGCGAAACCCCAAGTAATTCAAGCGAAGCCATGTAGTCAAAAGACAAATCTTAGTGGTGACGTACCAGATAAGAAGTGTAAAGCTAGAAAACCTCAAGTAACTCAAGAAAGGCCAGATGCTCAAAAGAAGAATTCTAGTAACAAGAGTGAGGTAAGGGATGACGACGAAAGCGATAGAGATGCTGAGGCTAGAAGTCAGTTGGCCAATGCTAAAAAGTTATTATCTAGTGGAACACTGGGTACAAAAGAGTGCAATGCTTTACAACAAGTGATGTACCTATTGGAGAACAAGCTGGCGGAGCGCAAAGGTCAATATGAGAAGGGTGCCAGGTTGCCAGAGGCCATGAGTGACTCAGAAGATGAAGATTCAGAGACCGGGGAACCGGATACATATGAAGAGCCATGGTTAGAGGAGAGAATAGATTGGGATGCCGAATTGAAAATCCGCGAACAGATGATAGAAGAAGCCAATCAAAGAGAAAGAGAAAGGGCCATGTTACATGAAGATCTAGGCCAGTTTGAGGATGCGATGATGGAAGGGGGATGTGAAGGGAGTCACTGGGGTGAAAGAGAAGAGTGGGTGGCAAATGCGCCATACCATAGTCATTGTGACGAACCTGAAGGAGATTACATGTATGAGGAGCCTTTTGAAGATCAGTATGCTAGATACGAAGATTATATGTGGGAAGATAGAGGAAAACAGTTGGAGGGCTATGAGGAACAAGGGTTCGATCCAGAATATGAAGCCAATTATACACAAGGAAAGACGACCTGGGAAGAGGAAAGAGACTATCAAGATGATTACGACAACTTTTCTGAACCAGGGTATGAAGCGGATGCGGACGAGTGGCAAGGTGAAAACGAGGAGGCCTACGGGCCATATCATGAAGAGGATGACCACTTATTTTATTCAGAGCAACCAATATGGGCAAAGGAGTCCAGTTTCATGTTTGATGGAGTGCTAGTGGAGGAGTGCGCGGAAGAGAAGACGACCTGCGGGTCAATTCCATTACCGGAAGGGGTAGTTCTTGAGGAGTGCGCATGGAAGGGCGAGGCAAAGGAAGCCGAGCCCCAAGCAGATGATACTTCAGAACAAGTGGTGGAGGGATCGGATGGAGAGATTGAGGATGTTGGCGAGGATGAAGGGGATGACTCCTGCACCTGGAGGGAGTATAAAGAAATCAGGGCAGACTACTCAGAGACTCCTGGACCTAGGGGGAGTATAAATAATCCAGGACAGGATGGGCTGGGAGCCTGGGAGTTAGAGGGAATGGAGGTGAGGGAAGAACTCGTGAGCCGCGAGTCTAAACGAACGGCCAAACAGGATGAAGAACTCGTGAGCCGCGAGGATAAAGAAACGGCCGTGTGCGAGATGGAGGTGAGGGAAGAACTCGTGAGCCGCGAGTCTAAACGAACGGCCAAACAGGATGAAGAACTCGTGAGCCGCGAGGATAAAGAAACGGCCGTGTACGAGATGGAGGTGAAGGAAGAACTCGTGAGCCGCGAGTCTAAACGAACGGCCAAACAGGATGAAGAACTCGTGAGCCGCGAGGATAAAGAAATGGCCGTGGGTGAAGAAAGGGTTGAAGGAGAAGGCAGGGAACTCGTGAGCCGCGAGTCTAAACAAACGGCCGAACAAGACAAGCTCGTGAGCCGCGAGGATAAAGAAATGGCCGGATGTGGGGTAGAAGATGGAGTAGGCATAATACTCGTGAGCCGCGAGGATAAAGAAACGGCCGTGTGTGGAGTGGAGAGCGGAGGAGAAGGCATAATACTCGTGAGCCGCGAGGATAAAGAAACGGCCGGTTGTGGAGAAAAGGGTGGAGGAAGAGGCATCGTACTCGTGAGCCGCGAGGATAAAGAAACGGCCGGATGTGGAGAGGAAAGTGAAGGAGAAAGCGGAAGACTCGTGAGCCGCGAGAATAAACGAATGGCCGAGTGTGGGGAAGGACAGGAGGGAGAAGAGGAAAAAGGTGTAAAGGATCGGACAGGGAAAAAACTTATAGATACTTCAAGAACCAAGGCAAAGGGTGAGACAACAGAGTCGATCCCGGAGCCCCAACAAACCAAGTCAGCTAGCAGGGGAAGGCATGCAAACCTCAGCAATGAATTGCAGGTGTTCTCTTGCGAAACTGATGTGGTCAGAGATGGTGCTCAAGTGGCTGATTACGAGGGAAACAAGCCCTCATGCAGCAAAGAAGACAGGGGTACTGGGGTGCCCCTTATTACTTGCACGTTCAAGCCCATTCCGGTCTCGGGGCCAAAGGGTTGCAACCTGCTGGGTGACATCATCGTGGTCGGTTGGCTTCATGATCGAGCCGAGCAAGTTGCGCGGAGGCTTCACCCTCCAGAGGATCAAAGTCAGATTCGGCTCAATAAGGAGCCTAACTCATCTGCCGAGGCCAAGTGTGAAGGTTTGGTCTCAACGTGTGCCTATAAGGTTTATCTCGGCAAGAGAAGGCCAACGCTCTCAGCCAAAGAAATGGACTTGGCTGTGAGGGCAAGGTGGTATGTGGCAACCCCGTGTTTCGACTTGTGCAAGCTATCCTGTTCTTACTTGCAAAATCAGGCCATTCAGGGCAATTTCGAGGTGGACACAGCGAGAGAGATGGCCCTCGCGTTGCAAGCTAGACGGTTTGATGGCTTTCATCAAGCCCATCTAACTTACAAGCAGGTGATCCAGCTCAATTCGGCCAAGTGGGGCCTCTTAGTGCAAGCCGGCGCAGTATGGCAACCTTGTAGCAATGGCCTCTGCATTTACTTGCGCATCATAGAGATAGATCGGGCCAGAGAGGGCCAACACAAAAGGCTTCGGCAGACGTGTGCGCTCAAGTCGAATGTGGCCAAGCAGGGCTCAAAACGAAGACGGATAAAACATGCAGGGATAATGGACCTCGCCAGGAGAGCGCGCCAACACTCAGCACCACAGGTAAAATCTAAGCGCTTTGCAGGTAAACTCCCGAAGATCCGTGCCAGACAGGGCACTTCAAGAAGGAAAAGAAAGACCAGGGACGGCGCGGCTAATTGGGATCGGGCGTTCCGCGCAAGGCGACATGCGGTTTATGCAAAGAGGCGATCTACTGCTGAAGGAGCCGCAAAGTCCAACATCCCACACACACCACGAAGAACTAAGGCGCGGGGTGGTGGACTACTCCATGCGGGAGCAATGGATAGAGAAAGAAGAGCAAAGAGGTACGTGGCCTTACAGCGCATCTCCACGACTTCCTCCGACCAGGCCTCATCAGATGATCCGGCTATAAAGAGCCCAATTGAAGAAGGAGCTTGCAATGCCAACACCGCACTTTAGCATTGGGAAGATTCAACCGGGCGAAGGCGTTACAAGGCGGCTTGTAAGTATACTTGAGAGCATAACTATGTAGGGGCATTCGTATAGTTACCTTCACTTTTTTGAAGCTAGGTAAGAGGGTTGGGTTTATTCTTGTAAATAACAAACTCTTAGTACCTACTCAACTCGAAGTGGGCTTCGAGTTTTTTGTAGGGGGGGTGTGTATAGGGGAGGTACCCTACTCGAGGCTTGGCTCTCCTTGGGCGCGTCGCGGCATGGGGCCGTAGTGCGTGTCGCTTGGGCATGGTTAAGTGGCTCGGGGCTTCCCCCAGGAATAGGTGAGTGGGGATGGTGAGTGCAAACAGTGAGAGTGAGGGGGATGGGTAGTCTTTTCATGGGGAGAGAGGTGAGTGGGGTGTTGGCCCAATATGAAGGGTTTCATGCATGAGCCCTTGCGTAAGCACCAAGAACGTTCAAGTGCCTTGAGGATAACGCTCCTTGCCCGTTGGGGGGAGATAACATGGTGGACTGTGGAACCGTGTCGCGTTACCATGCCGTGTCGCGCTGAGGCGCCGTGGTGAGTTGAGAAACCGTGCCGTGTCATGTTGGGGAACCATGTCGTGTTGTGGTGATATGTCATGTTATGGTGCCTTGTTGAGGCCGCGGGGGCGTGATATGCCGCGTTATGGTGTGTTATGGTGCCGAGGCATGTTTTGGCGGTTTTTGGAGTTTTGTTACAACACCTATGAGGGAGTACTCCTTGTAGCTCCCTCACCCACGGTTTGGGCGTCGTGTTGATGCGCGTTGATAGCTCCACCCACCCTCCGTGACATGGTCCCTTGCTGAGCCCGTGCAAGCTTGTAAATGCTTTCTAGCTATGAATATGACGTAAAGCCCCCAAGATGGGCCCTTTGGTAAAACCTCGCGTCGTGCTCCATTCCGTGTCGCGTTCCGTGACGTGTTCCGTGACGTGTTGAGGTGCCCCGTGACGTGTTCCGGGGTCAAAATGCAAAGTTTCCAGAAAGGGTCTAGTGCCGCCCCGGGGCCTAGACGGGGTCCCGAAAGGGTCCCGGAAGGGTCTCTGAGGGTTGGTCCATCACACTTGGTATCAGAGCCGCCCTCACGGGTGGCGTGTGCAAACCATCGTGTTGGGGAGCCTGGGCTGAGGCGTAATGGAAAAACTTCGAAGGGTACCTTACAAGCACAAAAGATCGAGGTGGTGGAGAATTTTTACAAAAAAAAAAGAAGGCTTATTGAAGATTTCTTTGAGTTGGGAGAGGAGATAAGGGGGTTGAAGAAGAAGATGGAGGCAGGGGGTGAGAAGGCAAAAAGGGAGTTGAGGAAGAAGGTGGGGAAGATGGAAGAGGATCAAGAGGAGCTGAAAGAGGACTTGACGGATCTGAACGAAGATATCGAAAAATGGATTGCAAAGAGAACAAAGGTAGAAGAGTGGGATGCGCTGGAGGTGGAGAGTGAACTAAGGAGAAATTTTTCTTTGGATTATGGAATGTCTATTGCTTATGGTGGAATGCCGGGGGAAAGAAGAGAAAGGATCATGAAGAGGAGTGATGATGAGGAGAAGGGGAGTAGGATGGGAGTGAAGGAGAAGAAAGTAAGCAGTGCTGAGACGAAGAAACCTATGCAAAGGGAAAATGTGGGGAGGAGAAGTGCTGAGGAGGAATGTGGGGAGAAGAAAGGGGTGGAGAGGAGGAAAATGGAGGATGCTGAGTTGAGAAAATCTATGCCTAAGCTTGTGAATGTGCCGCCACGGCGGTCTATGCCTTCGAAATGTGTCGAGCCGAGTTCGAGCTCTGAAGCTGAAGAAGAGGATGAAGAAGAGAGCGAGGATGAGGGGGATGAGGAGAAGCGGCGGGCTACGAAGGCCCAGTTCATGAGTTTAATGAAAATTATGCAAAAGGGGCTGAAGGAGCGGGGTATTTTGGAGAAGGAGGGGATGCGGGCTAAGGCAAAAACGCCGGCCCTTGGTTTGAAGAAAAATGTGGTTGATGAGAGGGGTGTGCCGGAGAGGCAGAATGCGGATTCCGTGATGAGGCAAAGTGTGCTGAAGGAGACAAACTTGAAGAAGAATATGGCGTTCGGGGAAGGAAGTGGAAGGAGGTGTGTTGTGGATGGGGTGTTGATTGAGGAGGTGGACGAGGCCGAAGAGGCTAAGTCAAAATCTTGTGCCAAGGATATGCTGCGGGGCTATATGCCCTATGTACTAGAAGAGATAGGAGAGAAGGGGAAGAGGAAAGAAGGGAGGAAAGAAGATGAAGTGCTGAAACGTGGTGTTAAGTCAAAGTGTGCTGAAGGGAAGGAAGGGAAGGAAGGCTCGTCCGGCCCAGCGAGCATAAACGAACTGGTGCCTTGTATTTTACCATGTATAGATAGGAAGATGAGAAATAGTAGCCAATTGAGGCGTGCTGAGTTAGGAGGTAAGGGAGTTTTGAAGTGTGCTGAGGTAGGAGAGAAGAAGGAAGACTCGTCTAGCCCTGCGAGTATAAAAGAACTGGCGCCATGCAAGCTACCTTGTGCGGATAAGGAGAAAGAAGAAAACAGTGTTTTGAGATGTGTTGGAGTAGGGGAGGAGAAGGAAGACTCGTTTGGCCCAGCGAGTATAAATGAACTGGAGCCTTGTATTTCACTATTTTTGGGTTGTGTTGGAGAGGAGGAGGTGAAGGAAGACTCGTCTAGCCCAGCGAGTATAAACGAACTGGAGCCCCGTATTTTACTAAGTAGTGATAATGAGTTGAAGAGAAGTAAAGTAGATAAGGAGCTATGTGGAGAAGGGGTGATGCGGAAGGTAGGAGTAGGAGAGGAGAAGGAAGGCTCGTCCGGCCCAGCGAGCATAAACGAACTGGGACCATCTTGTATGCTAAGTAGGAATGCGGAAGTGTGCGTAGGAGTAGGGAAGGGTAAGGAGGACTCGTCGGGGCCAGCGAGTATAAATGAACTGGTGCCTTGCGTTTTGTTTGAAGCTGAGTTGAAGACGAAGCGAAGTGCTGAAGTAAAGAAGAAGGTTGAGGAGGAAGAGAAGGACTCGTCGGGGCCAGCGAGTATAAACGAACTGGTGCCTTGTGTTTTGTTAGATGCGGAGACGAAGATGAAGCAGAGTGCGGAAGAGGAGAAGAAGGAAGTGGAGGACTCGTCGGGGCCAGCGAGTATAAACGAACTGGTGCCTTGTGTTTTTTCTGATGAGCATAAGAAGATGAAGGTTGAGAATGGGGAAGACTCCTTGCGCCGGGAGGATAAACGAACGGGAAACCCTTGTGCTAAGCTCGTGAGCCGCGAGGGTAAACGAATGGCCGGATGTGTTGAGGATGGGGAAGACTCCTTGCGCCGGGAGGATAAACGAACGGGCAACCCTTGTGTGAAGCTCGTGAGCCGCGAGGGTAAACGAATGGCCGGATGTGTTGAGGGTGATGGGGAGGAGCTCGTTAGCCGCGAGGGTAAAAGAATGGCCTTGTGTGATGAGGATGGCTCCTTGCGCCGGGAGGGTAAACGAATGGTTGCACGTTGGGTGAAGAAGGAGAGGAAGAGGAGAGTTGAGGTAGAGAGGAGTAGTGAGGAGATGAGGAGAAAGCGTGTTGGAGAGGAAGGAAGTGTTGAGAAGAGGAAGAGAAGGAGAGTATGGAAACCTGTGAACAAATCATCTGTACGCGGGGCAAAGGAGGAGACTATCTTGTCAAATCCAATGCCCCTTGAATCCGAATCGGCTAGCAGGCCACAGCGGGTTAGCTTTCGCAAGAAAGTGAAGTCCCCCTGCTGCGAAACCGAGGAGGAGTTAACTTGTGCATCAATGGCTGATTCCGAGGGTGCAAAGCCCTCATGCAGCAAGCGAGGAGCAATGGCCAATTCTGAGGGTGACAGACCCTCGCGCGGCATAAAGATTGGGAGTGCTGGGGAGCTCCGAGTGTGGTCCAACCATGGCCAGTGTGTCTTCAGGAGGCGAACCCAAGTGGTGAGTTTCAGGGAGGCTCATGAGTCAAGGAAACCCACGTGCGCAGTCAAGCCCATTCTGGTCTCTGGGCCTAGGGGATGCAACCATCTTGGCAGAATCGAAGTGGCCGAAAGACTGCGAGATGAAACCAAGGAGGAGGCAAGGAGGCTTCACACTCCTATGAGTTCCATTCAGATCCGGCTCTTCAAGGAGCAAGTAATGAAGGAGGGGGCGAAGTGTGAAGGCTTAGCTCCCGCGCGCGCTGTCAAGACGGATCCGGGCATGTTCAGGCCCATTTCTGAAGCAAAGCGAGGCGTGGTGGCCCCTCACCGAGAGTTGCTTGAGCAGATGGGAACCCTCTTGTTTTTTCAGGCCACACAGGGCCAGTTCGACGTGACTACGGCGGGGGACATAACCTTCGCAATGCAAGCCCGAAGGTTCAACGCTATGCAATGGACCCGACAGGCTTTCATGTTCTGCGTAGAGATTGATCTGGCCATCAAGGGCCTGAAATTTCAAGTGGGCGTGGCATGTACGGATAGATCTAGAGCCTGCCTTCTTTTCTTGCGCATGATACAGTCAGATCTGGGCAACAGAGGCCCGAAGGTGATCGCAGCGAGGGAAATGGCCCTCACACTCCAGGCGCGGCGGTTTGATGCAACCCATCAGGTCGTCACGAGCTGGCCAGGCGCTCTAACTCTCCAGTCCAACCAGGGTCCGTGCTCTCATCCTATCCTTCGGCCGGGGCAAACTTCAAGAAGGGTGGGGGCATTTGATGCGGGAGACTCGAATCTCTCGCGGCAGGCTAAGCGACGTGCACCTTTTGGGCGCGTCGTGCGGGCTGCTCCTGGCACACGTGCTCCTCGTGCAGCTCAGTCCAACGGAAGACTTCCCCAGATCTTCTTCAAGCTAACTCAAAGTGGGTTCAAAGAGTGTGCTACAACGTGGGGAAGAATTCCAAGTATCCTAAGTGCTCCCCTTGCAGGTCAGTCCAACATAAGACTTCCCCAAATCCAACTCAAGCCTCACAAAGTTCAGTTCAAGGTGTGCGCTGCAACGCGGGGAAGGATTCTAGACGCGAGTGAAATGGACCTCGCGCGAAGGGCCAAACGGCATGCTGCTTCCCAGCAGGTCGGGTGGTTTTCTTCAAAAAGAGCTTCATGTCAGATTCGTGCCTCCAAGGGCACAAAGAGAATAGCTAGAAGAAAAGGGCGCGCGCTACTGAAGATTCGGACGATGGAGGTCCAACTCTTTTCAAGGGGAGGTGCGTTCAAGGCAAAACGCACCTCATACACTCTCTTCATCGGCAATGAAATGCAAGATCTCGCCAACGAGGGCTTTCTTCCGCAAGGTGTCATTGCCTGGACCCTTGCATTCTGGGCTTGGCATTCAGAGTGAAAGCTGCTTGCTAAGTCCTTAGTCCACAGGCAGCTCGGCGCGCTCAAGCTGTTTGGCCTAAGTTGGAGCATGGGTGCACAACATGCCTTCGACTGGGTTACCCTCCATTCTGTGCTTGTAAATTTTGGTCAGGAGGTGGATGGGTTGATGTGCACAATAAAGTCTCTTTCACAATTCTGCCTAAGTCCCATTCTACTCCACAGTTGTAAATTGAGTCAGTGGGTGGAATGCAAGAAGTATGAAAAGTCCATGTTTCACGTTTGTAAATAGAGTCAGTGAGCATGGCACCTAGCGGGTAGACACTGGCCGCCTTGATAGTGAGGCGTGTTAAGACCCCCGACGATAAATAGGAGTCTGAGTCATCTTGCAATTTTCAAAGGCCAGTAAGTTGTGCCTCCCCCACTCGATGTGGTCATCGAGTTTTTTCAAGGGGAGGTGTGTATGAGGGAGTACTCCTTGTAGCTCCCTCACCCACGGTTTGGGCGTCGTGTTGATGCGCGTTGATAGCTCCACCCACCCTCCGTGACATGGTCCCTTGCTGAGCCCGTGCAAGCTTGTAAATGCTTTCTAGCTATGAATATGACGTAAAGCCCCCAAGATGGGCCCTTTGGTAAAACCTCGCGTCGTGCTCCATTCCGTGTCGCGTTCCGTGACGTGTTCCGTGACGTGTTGAGGTGCCCCGTGACGCGTTCCGGGGTCAAAATGCAAAGTTTCCAGAAAGGGTCTAGTGCCGCCCCGGGGCCTAGACGGGGTCCCGAAAGGGTCCCGGAAGGGTCTCTGAGGGTTGGTCCATCACAACACCTATGAGGGTAGTACTCCTCCCTCACCCACATGATGGCGTCGTGGTATGCAAGTTGATAGCGTCCACCCTCTGTCTGTGATTTTCTCGTCCCTCTAGCCTTCTTGGCTTCTTGTAATTATTCTCGTGCCTCCGTTGCACTTCATAATATACATATCGAGTTACCTCATTTCCGTGTCGTGTTACCTTGCCCGTTACGTGTTACCTGCGGTTTTCCGTGACGCGTTCCGTGTCGCATTCCGTGTTACCTCCAAAAACGCTTCCGCATTGCTGTGGGGCTACCGAATAGAGGGTGATCCCTCATGAGGCAGGCTCCATAGGGTGGGTGTTGCCTACCCAAAGACGGCACCGAGAGGTCACCGTCACACTTGGTATCAGAGCAAACTCCTCGGCAGGTGCGTAATGACCCCCGGGTGAGTGAGTCCTGGGCAAAGTAGGATGGGTAAAAAGAAGAAAGGTGCAGGAAAAGTGAAAAATGAGCACAAAAGTGTGGATAGGCCTGAGAAAGAGGCCGAAAAACTGCAAAATGAGCAGTTTTATGCTGAAAAACACAAAATTTTGACTCACTGGTCCAAAAATGAGGCCGAAAAACGGCAAAATACAGATTTTTATGCGAAAAAAATGGAAAACGCGCAGAAAGAAGTTGAAAAAACTGGTTTTCAGGCCGAAAAACGGCGTTTTGAGCAGAAAGAAGCCGAAAAAACTGATTTTGAGGCCGAAAAACGGCAAATTGAAGATTTTTATGCCGAAAAATACAGAATTTTGGCCCAATGGTTTGATTTTGAAGATGACAGAAGAGCTCTCTGGGCTACCAAAGTGAAGTGGTTACAAGGTGGCTATCCGTTTTCGAAGCATGAAGAAGTAAACCTAGACACTCAGTTGAAGCTTGTTAAGCAACACCAGATACATATCAAAATCAAGCTTGAAGAAGTCAATGATAACATAATCGAGTGGTCTGAGGAACACAAGAAAAACCTGTCATTCGACCTCGTGTTGGTGGAGCGAAAATTGCAAATGTTCATGACAGAAGAGTATGGTGAAATCATTGCACAGGGGGGTATGCCAGATGAGAAAAGACAAATTGATATAATCCCAGTATGCCAGCGTACAGAAGATGCTGGAGGCTACTCCTCTGATAGTGAGTACGAGTCAGAAAGTCAGTCAGAAGAACAGTGTGCTGCTATGCATAATTTACATGCAAATTTGGAGTCAGAAAGTGCTAGAGTTGCACAAGATCTATTGAATGATCCAGATTCTTTGTCTGCAGCAGAATGCATGATAGCCATGGCCGAACAGATGATATCACAGGGCCAACTAACTCCCGAACAGCAGATAATGCTACCTCAGATGGTAGAAAGAATGAAGCAAGCGCTGGCAGCACATAATCAACAAACTCAGGATACTGTTCAGTTACAGCTCAGTAGTATGCATTCAGTATTTACAGATTCTGATGCCGAAGATGAGCAAAGGGTCAATCAAGAAGAAGCAGACTATGAGCAGTATTATTGGAGAGCAGAAAGCTGGCGTGACGACTCAATTTATGATCAAAACACACAGGATAGCCACACTCTAGAAGAAAGTGATCAGCAATATTATGAGCAACCATTGGGTCCAGTTGAATCAGTTGTGGGCAGTGAGTCATATATGCAGAATCAGTATGAAGAACTCGTAATGGAACGGGCGAGTATAAATGAAACCATGGTCCAGAAGCCTCCAGTTTACATACAAGGGGCCAGTATGCCCAGTTACATGGTAGATGGAGTGCTTATTCAAGACTATTATGAATGGCAAGCGACCTCTGGGTCGGATTCAGAGACAGAAGAGCAGCCTGAAGAACTCGTAGTGGAACGGGCGAGTATAAAAGAAACCGTGGCCATTCAAGCTCCAGTATGCTTACCAGTGGCCTTTGGGCCTAGTTATTTGTTTCATGACGTCTTGATAGAAGAATGTGCTGAAGAAAAGACGACCTCAGAGTCGCATCTATTATCAGATGGAGTGATCCTGGAACAATGTATTATCCTGGATGAGGCAATTTTAGCCCATCCCCAACCATTTTTCCCTCCCTATGGCATGCAGTCGATTTCGTACTCGCATGATCCATTTTGTTATGAAGACTCCTTGAGCCGGGAGGATAAACGAATGGCCAGATCACAAGGTGAAGACTCCTTGAGCCGGGAGGATAAACGAACGGCCAGACCACAAGGTGTAGACTCCTTGAGCCGGGAGGATAAACGAACGGCCATATTCCACGCTGACATCCATGAAGACTCCTTGAGCCGGGAGAATAAACGAACGGCCAGAAGACAAGAAGAAGAAGAAAACGACGAAGAAGAAGAAGAAGAAGAAGAAAACGACGAAGAAGAAGAAGAAGAAGAAGAGGAAGAAAACGAAGAAGAAGAAGAAGAAGTAGTAGCAGAAGAAGAAGAAGAAGTAGAGCAGAATGCAAATCTTACAGCAGATGAAGTCAAGCCCGAAGCAGGTGAGGAAGATAATCGTCAGCAAGGGAGAGCGGTCTGTATATCCTCACAGGTGAAGGCAGAAACCGAGCTCCCAAGTTCAGATGATGAAATCCTACTGTGGAAGAAGACCGACATGGACCAGTTTATGCCGCGATGGGGTGAAGCCCTCCAGGGGAAAAGGGGCCATACGGAGCCGGATGCGAGTTCGCGGATTGGTGACCCTCCCTTTGGTATCATCGGGCTGCTGGAGGTCATGATCGGGTTTGAAGAGTATCAGTTTTATGCAGAGAAGGGCAGAATTGAAGACTCCCTGACCCAGGAGGATAAAGAATGGGCCATACAGGAGATTGAGAACACATTCCTTCACTCCTTGACCCAGGAGGATAAAGATACGGTCCTTCACCATGAGCTACAATTAAACGACTCCTTTGGCCGGGAGAATAAAGAAACGGCGACATCTTCTTGTGAAGACTCCTTTAGCCGGGAGAATAAAGAAACGGCCATCCTGGATGATGAAGACTCCTTTAGCCGGGAGGATAAACGAACGGCCACAGGTTATATAGAAGACTCCTTTAGCCGGGAGGATAAACGAACGGCAACAGTTTATGTGGAAGACTCCTTTAGCCGGGAGGATAAACGAACGGCCACAGGTTATGTGGAAGACTCCTTATACCGGGAGGATAAACGAACGGTAACAGTTTGTGTTGAAGACTCCTTTTGCCGGGAGGATAAACGAACGGCCAAAGACTTTGTTGAAGACTCCTTGCGCCGGGAGGATAAAGAAATGGCTATGCAGATTGATGATATTTTCGAACGCTCCTTGCGCCAGGAGGGTAAACGAATGGCCACATGTCAAACTGAAGACTCCTTGTGCCGGGAGGATAAAGAAATGGCTATGCATATTGATTATCTTTTCGAAGGCTCCTTCTGCCAGGAGGGTAAACGAATGGCTATGCTTATTGAAGATCTGTTCATAGACTCCCTGTGCCAGGAGGATAAAGAAACGGACAACCTTTCTTCACATTATGTTGAAGACTCCTTGCCGCGGGAGAATAAAGAAACGGGCATCTGTGCAGTTGAAGACTCCTTGCCGCGGGAGAATAAACGAACGGGCACATCTTACCTTGAAGACTCCTTGCCGCGGGAGAATAAACGAACGGGCACATCTTACCTGGAAGACTCCTTGCCGCGGGAGAATAAAGAAACGGGCACTTCTCAGGTTCAGCCTGAAAAGACACCAAGCTCCCTGCGCCAGGAGCCTAAACGAACGGCCATTTATCCAGTTACTATTTGGTACTTGAATCGAGTACATCTTCGAAGGATAAAGATCTCCCGTCGCCAGGAGTATAAAAGAATGGCTTATGTGCAAGTTGCGAGGAGAGCAGTCCAACACTCGCGGTGCCACGAGTATAAACGAACGGCTAGTTCCTCTTCACTGGGCGCTTTATGCGTCATTCTAAGGATTGGAAACTCGCGTCGCCACGAGTATAAACGAACGGCAAGTCCTATTGCACTTGGCGCTGGAGGCGTCATCACAAGACCTGCAAACTCGCGTCGCCACGAGTATAAAAGAACGGCTGCTGCTCGGTTAATTGGCGATGTAGCTGCCAAGACGAGGGCTGAAGACTCGCGTCGCCACGAGTATAAAGGAACGGCTATCCCCCCTTTATTGGGTGCTTTATGCACCAACAAAAATGCCACCTTCGCAAGACGGCGGCATACACGAAAATATTGGGCTTACCTAGCCCAATTATTTTTAAGGGGAGGTGCGTCATCAAAACGCAGATATTATCTGAACAAAGGATTGACAGATCAGGCCAATTGGGGCCTTCTTTACCAGATGATCCAAGGATTGACAAATCAGGCCAATTGGGGCCATAATCAGAAAGTTTGGGCTTACCTGGCCCAAGTTCTTTTAAGGGGAGGTGCGCCATCACAGCGCACCTCGCGCAAACACATTCAGACTGGATTGACAGATTTGGCCAATTGGGGCCATCAACCTCAGGGCGCCTCTTCATGGGCCCTTGCATTCATGGCGTGGCACACTCCCAGCTGAGTTACGCGCCTCGCCTCTTCAGTCCACTGACAGTTTCTGCACACTCATACTGTCAGGACCTTCAGTTATTTCAAGTGAACACAACTTGTTTTAACTTGGTTATTCTCCATTCTGTGATTGTAAGTCTGGTCAGCAGATGGTTGAATTGATGTGTTTCCAATATTATTTTTCTCTTCCTAGTCAGCCAGGTTGGGATCATTCCACAAATGTAAATTGAGTCAGTGGATGATCATCTTTGAGTCAATAAGACCATGTCTCCACACCTGTAATTGAGTCAGTGGGCATGGCACCTAGTGGGAAGACACTGGTTGGCTTGATATTGAGTCGACAAAGACCCCCAAGTTTGTGGTCATAAGTTAGGTCTAGCGGGCAGACACTGGCTGTCTTGATAGTGAGACATGTTTAGACCCCCGAACTTTTGAGTCTCAACACACCGCTCTGCGTGCAAGTCCATTCATTTGCACATTGAATACGAGGGCGTCGTTCTTTTAAGGAGAGGTGTGTATGAGGGTAGTACTCCTCCCTCACCCACATGATGGCGTCGTGGTATGCAAGTTGATAGCGTCCACCCTCTGTCTGTGATTTTCTCGTCCCTCTAGCCTTCTTGGCTTCTTGTAATTATTCTCGTGCCTCCGTTGCACTTCATAATATACATATCGAGTTACCTCATTTCCGTGTCGTGTTACCTTGCCCGTTACGTGTTACCTGCGGTTTTCCGTGACGCGTTCCGTGTCGCGTTCCGTGTTACCTCCAAAAACGCTTCCGCATTGCTGTGGGGCTACCGAATAGAGGGTGATCCCTCATGAGGCAGGCTCCATAGGGTGGGTGTTGCCTACCCAAAGACGGCACCGAGAGGTCGCCGTCACAACACCTATGAGGGAGTACTCCTTGTAGCTCCCTCACCCACGGTTTGGGCGTCGTGTTGATGCACGTTGATAGCTCCACCCACCCTCCGTGACATGGTCCCTTGCTGAGCCCGTGCAAGCTTGTAAATGCTTTCTAGCTATGAATATGATGTAAAGCCCCCAAGATGGGCCCTTTGGTAAACCTCGCGTCGTGTTCCATTCCGTGTCGCGTTCCGTGACGTGTTCCGTGATGTGTTGAGGTGCCCCGTGACGCGTTCCGGGGTCAAAATGAAAAGTTTCCAGAAAGGGTCTAGTGCCGCCCCGGGGCCTAGACGGGGTCCCGAAAGGGTCCCGGAAGGGTCTCTGAGGGTTGGACCATCACACTTGGTATCAGAGCCGCCCTCACGGGTGGCGTGTGCAAACCATCGTGTTGGGGAGCCTGGGCTGAGGCGTAATGGAAAAACTTCGAAGGGTACCTTACAAGCACAAAAGATCGAGGTGGTGGAGAATTTTTACAAAAAAAAAAGAAGGCTTATTGAAGATTTCTTTGAGTTGGGAGAGGAGATAAGGGGGTTGAAGAAGAAGATGGAGGCAGGGGGTGAGAAGGCAAAAAGTGAGTTGAGGAAGAAGGTGGGGAAGATGGAAGAGGATCAAGAGGAGCTGAAAGAGGACTTGACGGATCTGAACGAAGATATCGAAAAATGGATTGCAAAGAGAACAAAGGTAGAAGAGTGGGATGCGCTGGAGGTGGAGAGTGAACTAAGGAGAAATTTTTCTTTGGATTATGGAATGTCTATTGCTTATGGTGGAATGCCAGGAGAAAGAAGAGAAAGGGTGGTGAGGAGGAGTGAGATGAAGGAAAGTGGGAGTGAGAAGGAGGTGGAGAAGAAGAAAAGAAATGGTGCTGAGATGAAGAAATCTATGCAAGGAGAATGTGTGGAGAGAAGAGGGGCAGATGAGGAACGTGGGAGCAAGAAAGGAGAGGAGAAGAGAAAAGTGGAGGATGCCGAGTTGAGAAAATCTATGCCTAAACTTATGAATGTGCCGCCACGGTGGTCTATGCCTTTAAAATGTGTGGAGCCGAGTTCGAGCTCCGGGTGTGAGGAAGAGGATGAGGAGAGTGAGGATGAGGATGAGGAGAAGAAGCGGGCGATGAAGGCCCAGTTGGTACAGCTAATGAAAATTATGAAAAAGGGTCTGAAGGAGCGGGGTATTTTGAAAAAGGAGGGTATGCAGGCTAAGGCAAAAGTGCCGGCCCCATGTTTGAAGAGGAATGAAGTGGATGAGAAGGGTAGAGTGAAGAGGAGGAATGCAGATTTGGTGGTGAGGCAGGATGGGCAGAAGGAAACAATCTTGAAGAAGAACGTGATGTTCAAGGAAGGGGAAGAAAAGAAGTGTGTTGTAGATGGGGTGCTGATTGAGGAAATGGACGAGGCCAAAGAGGCTAAGTCAAAATCTTGGGCTGGGAATGTGCTGCGGGGCTATATGCCATATGTGCTAGAGGAGATTGAAGAGAAGGAGAAGAGGAAGGAAAAGGTGAAAGGAGAGAAGAAGCGGAGTGAAGAGGGGAGGAAGTTGGAGAGTGGAGCAGAGGGGAAGAGCGCAAAGCTAAAAGGGTGTGCTGAGTTGAAAAGATGTGTTGATGATGGAGTGAAGCGTGGTGCTGAATGGAAGTATGTTGGAGTGGAGAAAGGGAAGGAAGGCTCGTCCGGCCCAGCGAGCATAAACGAACTGGTGCCTTGTATTTTACCATGTATAGATACGAAGATGAGAAATAGTAGCCAGTTGAGGCGTGCGGAGTTAGGAGATAAGGAAGTTTTGAGATGTGTTGAGGTAGGAGAGAAGAAGGAAGACTCGTCTAGCCCAGCGAGTATAAAAGAACTGGCGCCATGTAAGCTATCGTATGCGGATGGGGAGAAAGAAGAAGATGATGTTTTGAGATGTGTTGGACTAGGGGAGGAGAAGGAAGACTCGTTTGGCCCAGCGAGTATAAATGAACTGGAGCCTTGTATTTCACGGTTTTTGAGTTGTGTTGAAGAAGAGGAGGTGAAGGGAGACTCGTCTAGCCCAGCGAGTATAAACGAACTGGAGCCCCGCGTTTTACTAAGTAATGATAAGGAGTTGAAGTGTAAAAGTAAAGTAGATAAGGAGGTTTGTGCGAATGGTTTGAGGAGGAAGGTAGGAGTAGGAGAGGAGAAGGAAGGCTCGTCCGGCCCAGCGAGCATAAACGAACTGGGACCATCTTGTATGCTAAGTAGGAATGCGGAAGTGTGTGTAGGAGTAGGGAAGGGTAAGGAGGACTCGTCGGGGCCAGCGAGTATAAACGAACTGGTGCCTTGTGTTTTGTTTGAGGCAGAGTTGAAGATGAAGCGAAGTGCTGAAGCAAAGAGGAAGGTTGGGGAGGAAGCGAAGGTGGACTCGTCGGGGCCAGCGAGTATAAACGAACTGGTGCCTTGTGTTTTTTCTGATGCGGATAAGAAGATGAAGATTGAGAATGGGGAAGACTCCTTGCGCCGGGAGGATAAACGAATGGGCAACCTTGGTGTTAAGCTCGTGAGCCACGAGGGTAAACGAATGGCCGGATGTGTTGAGGATGGGGAAGACTCCTTGCGCCGGGAGGATAAACGAACGGGCAACCCTTGTGTGAAGCTCGTGAGCCGCGAGGGTAAACGAATGGCCGGGTGTGTTGAGGATGATGGGGAGGAGCTCGTTAGCCGCGAGGGTAAAAGAATGGCTTTGTGTGATGAGGAAGGCTCCTTGCGCCGGGAGGGTAAACGAATGGTTGCACGTTGGGTGAAGAAGGAGAGGAAGAGGAGAGTTGAGGAAGAGAGGAGTAGTGAGGAAAAGAGGAAGAAGCGTGTTGGAGAGGAAGGAAGTGGTGAGAAGAGGAAGAGGAGGAAGGTATGGAAACCTGTGAACAATTCATCTGTCTGCGGGGCAAAGGAGGAGACAACCTTGTCGAATCCAATGCCCCTTGAATCCGAATCGGCTAGCAGGCCACAGCGGGTTAGCTTTCGCAAGAAAGTGAAGTCCCTCTGCTGCGAAACCGAGGAGGAGTTAACTTGTGCTTCAATGGCTAAGTCAGAGGGTACAAAGCCCTCATGCAGCAAACGAGGAGCAAAGGCCGAATCCGAGGGTGGTAGACCCTCACGCGGCATTAAGATTGGGAGTGCTGGGGAGCTCCAGGTGCGGTCCATTCATGGCAAGTGGGTCTTCAGGAAGCGAACCCAAGTGGCTGAGTTGGGGAACGACATCGAACCCTCGCTCAACATGAAGGCAAGTTTCAGGCAGACACATGAGTCAAGGAAACCCACGTGCGCAGTCATGCCCATTCTGGTCTCTGGGCCAAAGGGATGCGACCGTCTTGGTGGAATCAAAGTGGCCGAAAGACTATGAGATGAAACCAAGGAGGAAGCAGGGAGGCTTCACACTCCTCTGAGTTCCATGCAGATCCGGCTCTTCAAGGAGCAAGCAATGAAGAAGGGGGCGAGGTGTGAAGGCTTAGCTCCCGCGCGTGCTGTCAAGACGGATCCGGGCATGTTCAGGCCCATTTCTGAAGCAAAGCGAGGCGTGGTGGCCCCTCACCGAGAGTTGCTTGAGCAGATGGGAACCTTCTTGTCTTTTCAGGCCATACAGGGCCAGTTCGACGTGACTACGGCGGGGGACATAACCTTCGCGATGCAAGCTCGAAGGTTCAACGCTATGCAATGGACCCGACAGGCTTTCATGTTCTGCGTAGAGATTGATCTAGCCATCAAGGGCTTGAAATTTCAAGTTGGCTTGGCATGTACAGATAGATCTAGAGCCTGCCTTCTTTTCTTGCGCATGATACAGTCTGATCTGGGCAACAGAGGCCCGAAGGTGATCGCAGCGAGGGAAATGGCCCTCACACTCCAGGCGCGGCGGTTTGATGCAACCCATCAGGTCGTCACGAGCTGGCCAGGTGCTCTAACTCTCCAGTCCAACCAGGGTCCGTGCTCTCATCCTATCCTTCGGCCGGGGCAAACTTCAAGAAGG
>NW_028229551.1:551066-571066 GCF_053477565.2 Lygodium microphyllum | reverse complement strand
GGGGGTGACGCGGGGTGGGGTGGGTCGAGCGGGGTTTTCGGAGGCGTGGAGGGAGCGGGGTTTTTCGAGGTGGGGTGTGGGGGGGGGGGGTCGTGGGGGGGTGCGGTGGGGTGGGGGGGTGCGCCGTGTCGTGGGGGGTGACGCGGGGTGGGGTGGGTCGAGTGGGGTTTTCGGAGGCGTGGCGGGGTGCTGTGGAGGGAGCGGGGTTTTTCGAGGTGGGGTGCGGGGGTGCGCCGTGTCGTGGGGGGGGTGACGCGGGGTGGGGTGGGTCGAGCGGGGTTTTCGGGGGCGTGGAGGGAGCGGGGTTTTTCGAGGTGGGTGCGGGGGGGGGCGTTGTGGGGGGGTGCGCCGTGTCATGGCGGGTGACGCGGGGTGGGGTGGGTCGAGCGGGGTTTTCGGAGGCGTGGCAGGGTGCTGTGGAGGGAGCGGGGTTTTTCGAGGTGGGGTGCGGGGGGGCGTCGTGGGGGGGTGCGCCGTGTCATGCGGGGGTGACGCGGGTCGAGCGGGGTTTCGGAGGCGTGGTGGTGTGGCGTGGAGGCAGCGGGGTTTTTCGAGGTGGGGTGCGGGGGGGGCGTCGTGGGGGGGTGCGGTGGGGTGGGGGGGTGCGCCGTGTCGTGGGGGGGTGACGCGGGGTGGGGTGGGTCGAGCGGGGTTTTTGGAGGAGAGGTGAGGTGCTGTGGATGGAGCGCGGTTTTCCGAGGTGGGGTGGGGGGGGGCGTCGTGGGGGGGTGCGGTGGGGTGGGGGGTGCGCCGTGACGCGGGGTGGGGTGGGTCGAGCGCGGTTTTTTGGAGGCGTGGCGGGGTGGTGTGGAGGGAGCGGGGTTTTTCGAGGTGGGGTGCGGGGGGGGGCGTCGTGGGGGGGTGCGCCGTGTCATGGGGGAGTGACGCGGGGTTGGGGTGGTCAAGCGGGGTTTTTGGAGGAGAGGTGGGGTGCTGTGGAGGGAGCGGGGTTTTTCGAGGTGGGGTGCGGGGGGGCGTCGTGGGGGGTGACGCGGGGTGGGGGTGGTCGAGCGGGGTTTTGGGAGGAGAGGTGGGGTGCTGTGGAGGGAGCGCGGTTTTTCGAGGTGGGGTGCGGGGGGGCGTCGTGGGGGTGTGCGGTGGGGTGGGGGGGTGCGCCGTGTCATGGGGGAGTGACGCGGGGTTGGGGTGGTCAAGCGGGGTTTTTGGAGGAGAGGTGGGGTGTTGTGGAGGGAGCGGGGTTTTTCGAGGTGGGGTGCGGGGGGGCGTCGTGGGGGGGTGACGCGGGGTGGGGGCGGTCGAGCGGGGTTTTTGGAGGAGAGGTGGGGTGCTGTGGAGGGAGCGCGGTTTTTCGAGGTGGCGTGCGCGGGGGCGTCGTGGGGTGGTGCGGTGGGGTGGGGGGGTGCGCCGTGTCGTGGGGGAGTGACGCGGGGTTGGGGTGGTCAAGCGGGGTTTTTGGAGGAGAGGTGGGGTGCTGTGGAGGGAGCGGGGTTTTTCGAGGTGGGGTGCGGGGGGGCGTCGTGGGGGGTGACGCGGGGTGGGGGTGGTCGAGCGGGGTTTTTGGAGGAGAGGTGGGGTGCTGTGGAGGGAGCGCGGTTTTTCGAGGTGGGGTGCGGGGGGGCGTCGTGGGGGGGTGCGGTGGGGTGGGGGGGTGCGCCGTGTCGTGGGGGGGAGACGCGGGGTGGGGTGGGTGGAGCGGGGTTTTCGGAGGCGTGGTGGTTTGGCGTGGAGGGAGCGGGGTTTTTCGAGGTGGGGTGCGGGGGGGGGCGTCGTGGGGGGGTGCGGTGGGGTGGGGGGGTGCGCCGTGTCGTGGGGGGGTGACGCGGGGTGGGGTGGGTCGAGCGGGGTTTTTCGAGGTGGGGTGCGGGGGGGGGGGGGGGGGATATGCGCCGCGTCGTGGGGGGGTGCGGTGGGGTGGGGGGGTGCGCCGTGTCCTGGGGGAGTGACGCGGGGTTGGGTGGGTCGAGTGGGGTTTTTCGAGGTGGGGTGCGGGGGGGGGGGGATATGCGCCGCGTCGTGGGGGGGTGCGGTGGGGTGTGGGGGGTGTGCCGTGTCGTGGGGGGCTGACGCGAGGTGGGGTGGGTCGAGCGGGGTTTTCGGGGGTGGGGTGCGGGGGGGGGGGATATGCGCCGCGTCGTGGGGGGGTGCGGTGGGGTGTGGGGGGTGTGCCGTGTCGTGGGGGACTGACGCGAGGTGGGGTGGGTCGAGCGGGGTTTTCGGAGGCGTGGTGGGGTGGTATGGAGGGAGCGGGGTTTTTCGAGGTGGGGTGCGGGGCGGCGTCGTTGGGGGGTGCGGTGGGGTGGGGGGTGCGCCATGTCGTGGGGGGGTGACGCGGGGTGGGGTGGGTCGAGCGGGGTTTTCGGAGGCATTTGTGGTGTGGCGTGGAGGGAGCGGGGTTTTTCGAGGTGGGGTGCGGGGGGGGGGGGGGGGGCGTCGTGGGGGGGTGCGGTGGGGTGGGGGGGTGTGCCGTGTCATGGGGGAGTGACGCGGGGTTGGGTGGGTCGAGCGGGGTTTTTCGACGTGGGGTGAGGGGGGGTGGGGGGGTGCGCCGTGTCGTGGGGGGGTGCGGTGGGGTGTGGGGGGTGTGCCGTGTCGTGGGGGGGCTCACGCGAGGTGGGGTGGGTCGAGCGTGGTTTTCGGAGGCGTGGTGGGGTGGTGTGGAGGGAGCGGGGTTTCTGGAGGTGGGGTGCGGGGGGCATCGTGGGGGGGTGCGGTGGGGTGGAGGGTGCGCCGTGTCGTGGGGGAGTGAGGCGGGGCACGGTGGGTCGAGCCTGGTTTTTGGAGGAGTGGTGGGGTGCTGTGGATGGAGCGGGGTTTTTCGAGGTGGGGTGGGGGGGAGGCGCCGCGTCGTAGGGGGGTGCGGTGGGGTGGGGTGGGGGGGTGTGCCGTGTCGTGGGGGGTGACGCGGGGTGTCGCGATGCCCCCTCCCCCCCACCATGCCCCGACATGACGCGACGCGCCCCCTCCCCAACATAACATGACAACCCCCCTCCCCCCCCCCATGACATCCCCACATGACACGACACGACGCGATGCGCCCCCCCCATGACGTCCCCCCCTCAAAAATTCGCCTCCCCCCTCAACACACACCACCCCCCCCTCCCCCCCCTCAAAAATTCGGCCCCCCCATGACATCCCCCCCAGCCCCCATGACACGACGCGACGCGACGCGCCCCGCCATGACACGACACGACACGACGCGCCCCCCCTTCCCCCCTCAACACACACCACACGATGTCGCGACGTGCCGCGCCCCCCCCCCCCCATGACATCCCCACCCCAGCCCCCCCACCCACGACACGACATGATGCGACGCGCACCCCCCCCCCCTATGACACGACACGATGCGACGCGCCCCCCCCCCCCCCCCCCCCCCCCCGATGACATCCCCCCCCATGGGATCCCCACCCTCCCCGCCCCCCCATGACACGACACGATGCGATGTGCCACCCTCCCCTTAACACACACACCCACCCAACGGAATGCCCCCCCCCCCCCCCCCCCCCCCCGTGCCCCATGGCCTGACACGACGCGACATGCTCCCCTCCCCTTAACACACCCACCCACCCTCCATGACGCCCTCCATGACGCGACGTGGAGGGGGGGGGGGAATTTTTGACGGGGGGGGGGTGGGGTGGTGTGTGTTGAAGGGGGGGGGGGGGAAGGGGTGGTGTGTGTTGAGGGGGGGGGGGGAGGGGTGGTGTGGTGTGGTGTGGTGTGGTGTGTGTTGAGGGGGGGGTGGGGTGGTGTGTGTTGAGGGCGGGGGGGGGGGACTTTTTGGGGGGGGGGAGAGGGGTGGTGTGGTGTGGGGTGGTGTGTGTTGAGGGGGGGGGGGGCGAATTTTTGGGGGGGGGGAGGGGTGGGGTGGTGTGTGTTGAGGGGTGGGCGAAATTTGGAGGGGGGGAAGGGGAGGGGTGGTGTGGTGTGTGTTGAGGGGGGGGGGGGATTTTTGAGAGGGGGGGGGAGGGGTGGTTTGGTGTGTGTTGGGGGGGGGGGGGGGAAAGGGTGGGGAGGTGTGTATTGAGGGGGGGGGGCGCGAATTTTTGGGGGGGGGGAGGGGTGGTGTGTGTTGGGGCTGGGGGGTGGGGGGGCAAATTTTGGAGGGGGGGGGAGGGGTGGTGTGGTGTGGTGTGTGTTGAGGGGGGTGGCCGAATTTTTGGGGGGGGGGGGGGTGGGGTGGTGTGTGTTGTGGGGGGGGCGAATTTTTTGGGGGCGGGGGCGGGGGAGGGGTGGGGTGGTGTGTGTTGAGGGGGGGGCGAAATTTGGAGGGGGGGAAGGGGAGGGGTGGTGTGGTGTGTGTTGAGGGGGGGGGGGGGGGAGGGGTGGTGTGGGGTGGTGTGTGTTGAGGGGGGGGCGGGGGTGGGGAGGGGTGGTGTGGCGTGGTGTGTGTTGAGGGGGGGGGGCGAATTTTTGGGGGGGGAAGGGGCGAAATTTGGACGGGGGGGCGAATTTTCGGGGGGGGGGGAGGGGTGGGGTGGTGTGTGTTGAGGGGAAGGCGAAATTTGGAGGGGGGGAAGGGGAGGGGTGGTGTGGTGTGTGTTGAGGGGGGTGGCCGAATTTTTTTGGGGGGGGGGGGTTGAGTGGTGTGTGTTGGGGGGGGGGGGGGGGCGAATTTTTTGGGGGCGGGGGGGGGGGGGGAAGGGGTGGGGTGGTGTGTGTTGAGGGGGGGGCGGAATTTGGTGGGGGGGAAGGGGAGGGGTGGTGTGGTGTGTGTTGAGGGGGGGGGGAGGGGTGGTGTGGTGTGTGTTGGGGGGGGGGGTGGGGTGGTGTGTGTTGAGGGGGGAGGGGTGGGAAATTTTTGGGGGGGGGGCGAATTTTGGAGGGGGGGGGGGAGCGGTGCTGTGGTGTGGTGTGTGTTGAGGGGGGGGCGAATTTTTGGGGGGGGGAAGGGGCAAAATTTGGAGGGGGGGCGAATTTTTGGGGCGGGGGGGGGGGAGGGGTGGGGTGGTGTGTGTTGAGGGGGGGGCGAAATTTCGAGGGGGGGAAGGGGAGGGGTGGTGTGGTGTGTGTTGAGGGGGGGGGGGGGAGGGGTGGTGTGGTGTGTGTTGAGGGGGGGGGAGGGGTGGTGTGGTGTGGTGTGTGTTGAGAGGGGGGCCCAATTTTTTTGGGGGGGGGGGGGGAAAATTTGGAGGGGGGGGGGGAGGGGTGGTGTGGTGTGGTGTGTGTTGAGGGGGGGGGACATTTTTGAGGGGGGGGGGGAGGGGTGGTGTGGTGTGGTGTGTGTTGAGGGGGGAGGGGATTTTTGAGGGGGGGGGGGGGGGAGGGGTGGTGTGGTGTGTGTTGAGGGGGGGGCGGGGAATTTTTGAGGGGGGGGGGTGGGGTGGTGTGTGTTGAGGGGGGGGGGGGGAATTTTTGGGGGGGGGGGGGGATTTTTGGGGGGGGGGGGAGGGGTGGTGTGGTGTTTGTTGAGGGGGGGGGGGTGGGGAGGTGTGTATTGAGGGGGGGGGGGCGCGAATTTTTGGGGGGGGGGGGGGAAGGGGTGGTTTGTGTTGGGGCCGGGGGGGGGGGGGGGGCAGATTTTGGAGGGGGGGGAGGGGGTGTGTGGTGTGGTGTGTGTTGAGGGGGGTGGCCGAATTTTTGGGGGGGGGGGTGGGGTGGTGTGTGTTGGGGGGGGGCGAATTTTATGGGGGCGGGGGGGGGGGAGGGGTGGGGTGGTGTGTGTTGAGGGGGGGGCGAAATTTGGAGGGGGGGAAGGGGAGGGGTGGTGTGGTGTGTGTTGAGGGGGGGGGGGGATTTTTGAGGGGGGGGGAGAGGTGGTGTGGTGTGGTGTGTGTTGAGGGGGGGGGGGGGGAATTTTTGAGGGGGGGGAAGGCGTGGTGTGGGGTGGTGTGGTGTGGTGTGTGTTGAGGGGGGGGGGCGAATTTTTGGGGGGGGAAGGGGCGAAATTTGGACGGGGGGGGCGAATTTTTGGGGGGGGGGGAGGGGTGGGGTGGTATAAGGGAGCATCCTCTTGCTTCCTTACAAAACGGTGTTGAGACGAGAATAGGCTGCGTGGTGCGCCATCTTCGAATTACCCGTTCCTTTGTAAATCCTTCTCAATCTAATACATCCTCTCACTTTCATTCTCAAAACTCTCTCACTCTCTTTTCTTGCAATCGTGTTATGTCGTGATGTGCCGTGTCGTGCCGTGCCGTGCCGTGTCGTGACGCGCTGTGACGCGTCGTGTCGTGCTGTGACGTGTTGTGACGTGACGTGTTATGTTGTGCCAAAACCAACTTGGGGATATTTACCTTACGCACTCCTAGTGTGTAACACTTGGTATCAGAGCCTCTCCTCACGCGAAGGCAGGTCCTTCAACGGGCGTGGGAGTGATCATAGTGAAAGCTATTTGTGTCATCAAAAATGGGTGGACGCAACAAAAGCAAAAGTGCGGCTAGAGAGGAACGAGATGAAATCTCGGTAGCTCTTGGAATTGGGGCTAGTAAACCTCAAATGGAGGTCGGGGATGAGTACCCGACGGAACATGAGGATGATTTGGATGCAGCAGTGAAGGAAAGGGTGGCGCTTCGTAGGGAGCCCAACTCTATTGAAGCCATGCGGGGTATGATGCAAGATCTTTTGGCTACAATGTTACCCAAAGCTATGGGAAAAATTCAGGCTGAAACAGATAATGAAGTTGAACCACATAGAAGACGCAGAAGGAAAGACAGAAGGGATCGGGATGATTCGTCTTCAGACGAAATGGGAAAATTTAAACCACAACCTCCGAACAAGTACAGAGGAGAAAGAGACTCTGTCAGCTTAAATAGATGGATCCGTGAGGTGGATGGGTACCTCAAATTGATGAAAATTTCAAGCCGCCGCAAGGGTCTCGCAGCAGCTCAACTACTGGATGGAGAAGCGGCTAAGTGGCTCATGTTTGAAGAAGAACAGCACGGAGGCAAGCTTTCTTGGGAAGATCTACAGAAAGCAATGATCGACTATTTTGTTCCCAAGAATGAACCCTTCAAAGTCAGAGACGAATGGCGGTTTCTCAGGCAATACAATGGAAAAATGAGGGAATACATTCAAAAATACCGATCTCTTATGCTTCAGCTACACGACATGGACCCGACGACAAAACTACATGGTTTTTTATATGGTCTGCAAAGATGGGCTCGTCAAGAAATAGAAAAACAGGAGCCGGCTACCGTTGCAGATGCCATGAACATGGCTGAAAGGCTATGGGATTTTGAAGGTAGGCAAGTTGGGTCCATGCGCAATCAGTCTTCAGGTGGTACATCATGGGCTCCCAGAACAACACAAGGGTTCAATCAACCTAATGCTAGTACAGAAACCGCGTGGTCAAGTCAACAACCCCTTCGAATTGAATATACTGAAGGCACAAGGACCGACTCCAGCCCTGCCAGTACGTCTACATCTTTTAGATCTACAGGTGGAGCTTTCGGTCGGAGCAATTTCTCTTCACGGGGGGGTTATTCTAGTGGATATAGAGGAAGAGGGGGCCCCCTAGCATGTAATTTATGTGGAGGGCCTCACTTCGCTCGAGATTGTCCCAAAGGGGCAACGGCATCAACAAGTGGCTCTAGAGCAGCTTATGTGCAACCTAATACCCGGTTGCCCCCATCCACAGTTCATATTACAGAAATTGAAGAAGACAGTAAGAATTGGGATCAAAAACCGAGAGTGGGTGCTGTTGAGGCTAATACCTCTCCTACCATGCCTGTTTGTATTCCTCGCATCAACAATATCTATGTTCAGGCAGCAGTGGAAGAAATTTCACAAAATTTAATGGTGGACACTGGTGCCACACACAATTTTCTTTCACCGCAGGTAGCAGCACGCCTTGGCGTCAGGCTCTCGAAGGCAGCAGGCCTTGAAGTGTCATTCGTGCAGGGTAAATACAAAGCTTGTGAAATGGTAAAGGATGTTCGAGTGCAAATAGGACAGTGGCGCGCAAAGTTAAACTTCATTGTTGTTCCCATGGATGGGTTTGAGGGCATTTTAGGAATGGATTGGGTAGATCAGCACGTCGTGCAAATTTTAGGAATGCAAAGGAATAAGATTTATCTTCAAACCCCAACCACTGTGGTGTGGGTTCCATATTTTCGTACAAGGTTGCAGGAGCATGCGACCTCAGCATCGCCAATTCCGGTGACTACTCATCTCGACAATAAGCCGGTGAGTCCCTCAACTTCTACTCTTCATACTAGTCACACACAGAAATGGAGTCCCAAAGAGTCAGCTTCAAGGCATACACCAGCAAAGCAACCTTCAGTAACAAGTTGTCACGCAGCAGTGCACCACCCTCAGAAGTCTTTTTCGCTCCAACGGCAAGATACACCTACGGAGTCCGAAGTTCCTCAACAACATCAGGAATCGACTCCTTTACCCCAACCCAGTCCCACTCCAAGCTTCACAGGGCAGACAGAGGATCACCATCACGAACAACAGGATCAGAATCAAGTCTCACCGATGTCAGAAATTACAGCTAAGCAGCTAGAAAAAGAATTGAAACATGGGGGACATTTACGTCTTTGCATTACACGCCTAATTGAGGAAGAGCTAGTCATTCAGCAGATTATCTGGACCATAGGGAATGACAAGGTGCAACAGCTCCTCAATCAGTTTCAAGATGTCATGCCTGATCATTTGCCTGATGGGCTGCCTCCTCGCAGAAGTGTCGATCATAAGATTAATCTTGTGCCAGGGGCTCAACCCCCAGCTGGGCCGATTTACAGGATGACAGGCACGGAATTGGTGGAGCTCAAGAAGCAGATTGGTCAAATGGAAGCCTCTGGGCACATGCGGCCAAGTAGATCCCCCTATGGAGCTCCGGTACTATTTGTTAAGAAAAAGGATGGCTCGCTCAGACTATGTACCGATTACCGCGCCCTCAACAAATTCACGGTCAGAAATAGATATCCCGTGCCTGTCGTTGATGATTTATTGGATCGGCTTCAAGGTGCTAAGTTCTTCACGCGTCTCGACTTGAGGTCGGGATACCATCAGATTCGCATAGCAGAAGGCGACGAAGAAAAGACAGCTTTCCGAAGCCGTTATGGCAGTTATGAATGGCTGGTGATGCCGGAGGGACTCACCAATGCTCCAGCAACCTTTTGTGAACTAATGGATAAAGTTTTTATTGATTTCCTAGATGACTTTGTAATCATCTACATTGATGATGTTTTAATTTACAGCAAAACTCTGGAGGAGCATTTGGAGCACTTGCACAAAATCTTCTCGCGGCTCCGTCAACATCAACTCTATGTTAAGCCGGAGAAGTGCCAGTTTGCAGTTGAGCAGATAGATTTTCTGGGCTTTCTGATTAAGCCGGATGGTATTGCAATTGATCCTAACAAGGTGCAGGCGGTTACAAACTGGCAACCCCCTACTAAGCTTCCGCAACTTAGAGAATTTTTGGGGTTTACAGTGTTCTGTCGCCGGTTTATTCAAGACTACAGCAAGATTACAGCACCATTAACAGATTTGACATCCCCCACAACTACTTTTCAGTGGACAGATAAGCAACAACAGGCTTTTGACCAACTCAAGCAGATGATGATACAAGCACCAGTACTCAAGATGGCAGATTTCGCCCGCACATTCGAAGTCCATACTGATGCCTCAGCATACGCCATTGGGGGTGTCCTTATGCAGGATGGACACCCAGTTTGTTATGAATCTAAGAAATTGGATGCTACAGAAAGGAGGTGGGCAACACATGAACAAGAGATGTTCGCAGTGGTATATTGCTTAAGGAAGTGGAGACACTATGTTCAAGACAAACCCACCAAGGTCTATACAGACAATATCTCTCTCAAATATTTCCAAACCCAACCCAAGCTTTCTCCTAAACAAGCCAGGTGGCAGGATTTCCTAGCAGAGTTTGATATAGAAATTTTACACAAGCCTGGATCTTCTAACAAAATGCCAGATGCTCTCAGTCGAAGAGTTGAGTTACAAGCTATCACAGTTGCTGAAAGTAGATTTGCTGATCAAGTTAGAGAGCACATGCAGGGAAATGAAGAAGCAGAGCAGCTAATCAGAGACATAGAATTGGGTAACACACCATGGGGCATGTATGAATTCAAAGATGGACTTATTCATTATCAGTCAGCATTATATGTTCCGAAGGTGGCAGCTCTCCGCAACCAAATACTCTGGGAGTGTCACGATAGTCCTATTGGGGGCCATTCCGGTCAGATCCGAACCTTCGATCGGCTTAAACGATTTTTCTACTGGCCGAAGATGCGGGAGGATGTTACACAATATGTTCACACCTGTCCTACCTGTCAAATGGTCAAAGCACAGCGCATGAAGCCACCAGGAGAGCTGCAAGAGATGCCCGTACCGTCCCGTCCTTGGGACGTGGTCAGTATGGACTTCATTACAGAGCTTCCAAAGTCTCATGGTTGTACAGCGATTTTTGTGGTAGTTGATTATTTTTCAAAGCAAGCTCACTTCATTCCAACAGAACCGCCCATTACAGCTACCAAGGTGGCCAAACTGTTCTTTTCAAGAGTTTTCAAATATCATGGTCTACCTTTGGCCATCATCTCAGATCGGGATCCCCGATTTCTCAGCAACATGTGGAGGGAATTATTCAAGGTATTGGATACGCAACTCCGGTTTTCTTCAGCATACCATCCGCAAACCGATGGGCAGACAGAAAGACTCAATCAGGGTATTCAGGATTACATTCGAAGTTATGTTCGAGCAGATCAGAAGGATTGGGCGCAATTTCTGGATATCCTTGAATTTCATTACAACGCCACTCTCCATAGTTCTACTGGGTTTACTCCTTTTGAGATGGCAACTGGTAAAGAAGTCATAACTCCCATGGCCTTAGCAGCAGGTAAGCAATTTGTCACAGATCCAGATGCTGAAGAGTTTCTGCTCAATTGGAAACAGCGCATGCAAGTCGCTCAAGACACCCTCCGTCAAAACAAGATTCTAGTAGCCAAGAGATACAACATCAATCGCCGCAGACATGTACAATTTTTCCCTGGTGATTTGGTGTTAGTCAGTTCCAAAAATATAGATCTGCCCAAAAACCTGACTCCGAAGTTCAACAACAGATTTTATGGCCCCTACAAGGTGGTAACCAGCATTAATGATGTCACCTACAAACTCCAGTTGCCACCCAACGTTTTAATTCATGATGCCTTTCATGTACAACTACTTCGGAGGTTCCATGCCGACACTAGATTCGGGCGCCAACGTCCTTTGCCAGATCAGCTTAAACAACTACCCTTTGAACCTGAAATCATTCTGGCAACTCGCTTCACCGGCAAACATCCCGAATTCCAGATCAAATGGAAGAATCGCCCAATCAAAGAGGCTGCATGGGTGATTGAACCTTTAGTCATCGAACACGCCCGTGATTTACTGCTGCAGTTCTACAACGAAAGAGAAAATCCAGATCTCTATCATCCACTTTTACCTCATGAGTGATTTTCTGTCTCACGATTTGTACAGTGAGGAGTGGACAGAATCAATCTACTTCATCTTTTTGGCAAAGTCCTTTGTTCCACAAGTGTAATTGAGTCAGTGGGCAAGGCATAAGACTTCTACTTCTCTAACTATCCGTCTTATCTCACACTTGTAAAAATTCCGTGGATAAGACGTGGCTTGTACATACTTCCCTTGTAAATAGCGGGCTAAGACACTGATCTGCTCTCTAGGAGTGGATTAAGACCCCCGATTTCTTTTCAGTCAAATATCTAGTCCCTCTCTCGCCCAATGAGGACATTGAGCTTTCTCGTGGGGGGGGAGTGTATAAGGGAGCATCCTCTTGCTTCCTTACAAAACGGTGTTGAGACGAGAATAGGCTGCGTGGTGCGCCATCTTCGAATTACCCGTTCCTTTGTAAATCCTTCTCAATCTAATACATCCTCTCACTTTCATTCTCAAAACTCTCTCACTCTCTTTTCTTGCAATCGTGTTATGTCGTGATGTGCCGTGTCGTGCCGTGCCGTGCCGTGTCGTGACGCGCTGTGACGCGTCGTGTCGTGCTGTGACGTGTTGTGACGTGACGTGTTATGTTGTGCCAAAACCAACTTGGGGATATTTACCTTACGCACTCCTAGTGTGTAACAGGTGGTGTGTGTTGAGGGGAAGGCGAAATTTGGAGGGGGGAAGGGGAGGGTTGGTGTGGTGTGGTGTGGTGTGTGTTGAGGGGGGGGGGATTTTTGAGGGGGGGGGGGGGGGGGCGAATTTTGGAGGGGGGGGGAGGGGTGGTGTGGTGTGGTGTGTGTTGAGGGGGGGGCCAATTTTTTGGGGGGGGGGCAAAATTTTGAGGGGGGGGAGGGGTGGTGTGGTGTGGTGTGTGTTGGGGGGGGGGGGATTTTTGAGGGGGGGGGGGGGGGCGGAGGGGTGGTGTTTTGTGTGTTCAGGGGGGGGGGGGATTTTTGAGGGGGGGGGAGGGGTGGTGTGGTGTGTGTTGAGGGGGGGGGATGTGGTGGTGTGTGTTGGGGGGGGGGGGGGAATTTTTGGGGGGGGGGAGGGGAGGTGTGGGGTGGTGTGTGTTGAGGGGGGTGGGGGGCGAATTTTGGAGGGGGGGGAGGGGTGGTGTGGTGTGGTGTGTGTTGAGGGGGGGGCCAATTTTTTGGGGGGGGGCAAAATTTGGAGGGGGGGGGAGGGGTGGTGTTTTGTGTGTTGAGGGGGGGGGGGGGGGAATTTTTGAGGGGGGGGAGGGGTGGTGTGGTGTGTGTTGGGGGGGGGGGGGGGAGTGGGGTGGTGTGTGTTGAGGGGGGTGGGGGGGGAAGGGGTGGTGTGGTGTGGTGTGTGTTGAGGGGGGGGGGCGAATTTTTGGGGGGGAGAAGGGGCGAAATTTGGAGGGGGGGGGACGGGTGGGGTGGTGTGTGTTGAGGGGGGGGCGAAATTTGGAGGGGGGGAAGGGGAGGGGTGATGTGGTGTGGTGTGGTGTGTGTTGAGGGGGGGGGGGAAGGGTGGGGAGGTGTGTATTGAGGGGGGGGGGGGGCGAATTTTTGGGGGGGGGGAGGGGTGGTGTGTGTTGGGGGCGGGGGGGGGGGGGAAGGGTGGGGAGGTGTGTATTGAGGGGGGGGGGGGGGGGGGCGAATGTTTGGGGGGGGGGAGGGGTGGTGTGGTGTGGTGTGGTGTGTGTTGAGGGGGGTGGCCGAATTTTTTTGGGGGGGGGGGTGGAGTGGTGTGTGTTGGGGGGGGGCGAATTTTTTGGGGGCGGGGAGGGGTGGGGTGGTGTGTGTTGAGGGGGGGGCGGAATTTGGTGGGGGGGAAGGGGAGGGGTGGTGTGGTGTGTGTTGAGGGGGGGGGGAGGGGTGGTGTGGTGTGTGTTGGGGGGGGGTGGGGTGGTGTGTGTTGAGGGGGGAGGGGTGGGAAAATTTTGGGGGGGGGGGGAATTTTGGAGGGGGGGGGAGTGGTGGTGTGGTGTGGTGTGTGTTGAGGGGGGGGGCGAATTTTTGGGGGGGGGAAGGGGCAAAATTTGGAGGGGGGGCGAATTTTTGGGGCGGGGGGGGGAGGGGTGGGGTGGTGTGTGTTGAGGGGGGGGGGCGAAATTTCGAGCGGGGGAAGGGGAGGGGTGGTGTGGTGTGTGTTGAGGGGGGGGGGGAGGGGTGGTGTGGTGTGTGTTGAGGGGGGGGGTGGGGTGGTGTGTGTTGACGGGGGGGGGGGGGGAGGGGTGGTTTGTGTTGGGGGCGGGGGGGGGGGGAAATTTTGGAGGGGGGGGAGGGGGTGTGTGGTGTGGTGTGTGTTGAGGGGGGTGGCCGAATTTTTGGGGGGGGGGGGGGGGTGGGGTGGTGTGTGTTGGGGGGGGGGGCGAAATTTGGAGGGGGGGAAGGGGAGGGGTGGTGTGGTGTGTGTTGAGGGGGGGGGGGGATTTTTGAGGGGGGGGAGAGGTGGTGTGGTGTGGTGTGTGTTGAGGGGGGGGGGGGAATTTTTGAGGGGGGGGGAGGCGTGGTGTGGGGTGGTGTGGTGTGGTGTGTGTTGAGGGGGGGGGCGAATTTTTGGGGGGGGGGAAGGTGCGAAATTTGGACGGGGGGGGCAAATTTTTGGGGGGGGGGGGAGGGGTGGGGTGGTGTGTGTTGAGGGGAAGGCGAAATTTGGAGGGGGGAAGGGGAGGGTTGGTGTGGTGTGGTGTGGTGTGTGTTGAGGGGGGGGGGGATTTTTGAGGGGGGGGGGGGGGGCGAATTTTGGAGGGGGGGGGAGGGGTGGTGTGGTGTGGTGTGTGTTGAGGGGGGGGGCCAATTTTTTGGGGGGGGGGGGCAAAATTTGGAGGGGGGGGGGAGGGGTGGTGTGGTGTGGTGTGTGTTGGGGGGGGGGGGGGGATTTTTGAGGGGGGGGGGGAGGGGTGGTGTTTTGTGTGTTGAGGGGGGGGGGGATTTTTGAGGGGGGGGGAGGGGTGGTGTGGTGTGTGTTGAGGGGGGGGGATGTGGTGGTGTGTGTTGGGGGGGGAAATTTTTGGGGGGGGGAGGGGAGGTGTGGGGTGGTGTGTGTTGAGGGGGGTGGGGGGCGAATTTTGGAGGGGGGGGGAGGGGTGGTGTGGTGTGGTGTGTGTTGAGGGGGGGGCCAATTTTTTGGGGGGGGGGCAAAATTTGGAGGGGGGGGGGGAGGGGTGGTGTTTTGTGTGTTGAGGGGGGGGGGGGGGAATTTTTGAGGGGGGGGGGAGGGGTGGTGTGGTGTGTGTTGGGGGAGGGGGGTGGGGTGGTGTGTGTTGAGGGGGGGGGGGGGGATTTTTTGGGGGGGGGGAGGGGTGGTGTGGGCTGGTGTGTGTTGAGGGGGGTGGGGGGGGGGGAGGGGTGGTGTGGTGTGGTGTGTGTTGAGGGGGGGGGGGCGAATTTTTGGGGGGGAGAAGGGGCGAAATTTGGACGGGGGGGGGGAGGGGTGGGGTGGTGTGTTGAGGGGGGGGCGAAATTTGGAGGGGGGGAAGGGGAGGGGTGGTGTGGTGTGGTGTGGTGTGTGTTGAGGGGGGGGGGGAAGGGTGGGGAGGTGTGTATTGAGGGGGGGGCGAATTTTTGGGGGGGGGGAGGGGTGGTGTGTGTTGGGGGCGGGGGGGGGGGGAGGGGTGGTGTGGTGTGGTGTGGTGTGTGTTGAGGGGGGTGGCCGAATTTTTTGGGGGGGGGGTGGGGTGGTGTGTGTTGGGGGGGGGGGCGAATTTTTTGGGGGAGGGGGGGGGGGAGGGGTGGGGTGGTGTGTGTTGAGGGGGGGGCGAAATTTGGAGGGGGGGAAGGGGAGGGGTGGTGTGGTGTGTGTTGAGGGGGGGGGATTTTTGAGGGGGGGGGGGAGGGGTGGTGTGGTGTGTGTTGACATGACAAGACACGACGTGCTCCCCTCCCCTTAACACACCCACCCACCCACCATGACGCCCCCTCAAAAATTCTGCCCCCCTCCCCCCCCCCCAACACACACCACACCACACCACCCCTACCCCCCCTCCAAAATTCGCCCCCCCCCCCCTCCCCCCCCTCTCAACACACACCACACCACCCCTTCCCCCCCCCCACCCCCCTCAAAAATTCGCCCCCCCACCCCTCCCCCCCCCCCCCCTTCAAAATTCGGCCCCTCTCTACACACACCAACCCCCCCCTCCCCCCCCCCCCACCCCCCCTCAAAATTTCGGCCCCCCCCCTCCCCCCCCCCCCCCTTCAAAATTCGGCCCCTCTCTACACACACCAACCCCCCCCCCCCCCCCCCCCCCCTCAAAATTTCGGCCCCCCCCCCTCAAAATTTCGGCCCCCCCCCTCCCCCCCCCCCCCCACCCCCCCTCAAAATTTCGGCCCCCCCCCTCCCCCCCCCCCCACCCCCCCTCAAAATTTCGGCCCCCCTCCTCCCCCCCCCCCCCCCCCCCTCAAAAATTCGGTCCCCCCCCCCCACCTTCAAAATTCGGCGCCCCCCCCCCTCCAAAATTCGGCCCCCCCTCCCCCCCTCAACACGCCATGTCGCGAGGCGCCATTCCCCCCCCCCCCCCCCAAGGAAAATTTCGGGCTTTGTAGGTATGCCTTGCCGTTGGAGCCGAAAACACCTATAAGGGAGCATCCTCTTGCTTCCTTACAAAACGGTGTTGAGACGAGAATAGGCTGCGTGGTGCGCCATCTTCGAATTACCCGTTCCTTTGTAAATCCTTCTCAATCTAATACATCCTCTCACTTTCATTCTCAAAACTCTCTCACTCTCTTTTCTTGCAATCGTGTTATGTCGTGATGTGCCGTGTCGTGCCGTGCCGTGCCGTGTCGTGACGCGCTGTGACGCGTCGTGTCGTGCTGTGACGTGTTGTGACGTGACGTGTTATGTTGTGCCAAAACCAACTTGGGGATATTTACCTTACGCACTCCTAGTGTGTAACACTTGGTATCAGAGCCTCTCCTCACGCGAAGGCAGGTCCTTCAACGGGCGTGGGAGTGATCATAGTGAAAGCTATTTGTGTCATCAAAAATGGGTGGACGCAACAAAAGCAAAAGTGCGGCTAGAGAGGAACGAGATGAAATCTCGGTAGCTCTTGGAATTGGGGCCAGTAAACCTCAAATGGAGGTCGGGGATGAGTACCCGACGGAACATGAGGATGATTTGGATGCAGCAGTGAAGGAAAGGGTGGCGCTTCGTAGGGAGCCCAACTCTATTGAGGCCATGCGGGGTATGATGCAAGATCTTTTGGCTACAATGTTACCCAAAGCTATGGGAAAAATTCAGGCTGAAACAGATAATGAAGTGGAACCACATAGAAGACGCAGAAAGAAAGACAGAAGGGATCGGGATGATTCGTCTTCAGACGAAATGGGAAAATTTAAACCACAACCTCCGAACAAGTACAGAGGAGAAAGAGACTCTGTCAGCTTAAATAGATGGATCCGTGAGGTGGATGGGTACCTCAAATTGATGAAAATTTCAAGCCGCCGCAAAGGTCTCGCAGCAGCTCAACTACTGGATGGAGAAGCGGCTAAGTGGCTCATGTTTGAAGAAGAACAGCACGGAGGCAAGCTTTCTTGGGAAGATCTACAGAAAGCAATGATTGACTATTTTGTTCCCAAGAATGAACCCTTCAAAGTCAGAGACGAATGGCGGTTTCTCAGGCAATACAATGGAAAAATGAGGGAATACATTCAAAAATACCGATCTCTTATGCTTCAGCTACACGACATGGACCCGACGACAAAACTACATGGTTTTTTATATGGTCTACAAAGATGGGCTCGTCAAGAAATAGAAAAACAGGAGCCGGCTACCGTTGCAGATGCCATGAATATGGCTGAAAGGCTATGGGATTTTGAAGGTAGGCAAGTTGGGTCCATGCGCAATCAGTCTTCAGGTGGTACATCATGGGCTCCCAGAACAACGCAAGGGTTCAATCAACCTAATGCTAGTACAGAAATGGCGTGGTCAAGTCAACAACCCCTTCGAATTGAATATACTGAAGGCACAAGGACCGACTCCAGCCCTGCCAGTACGTCTACATCTTTTAGATCTACAGGTGGAGCTTTCGGTCGAAGCAATTTCTCATCACGGGGGGGTTATTCTAGTGGATATAGAGGAAGAGGGGGCCCCCTAGCATGTAATTTATGTGGAGGGCCTCACTTCGCTCGAGATTGTCCCAAAGGGGCAACGGCATCAACAAGTGGCTCTAGAGCAGCTTATGTTCAACCTAATACCCCGTTGCCCCCATCCACAGTTCACATTACAGAAATTGAAGAAGACAGTAAGAATTGGGATCAAAAACCGAGAGTGGGTGCTGTTGAGGCTAATACCTCTCCTACCATGCCTGTTTGTATTCCTCGCATCAACAATATCTATGTTCAGGCAGCAGTGGAAGATATTTCCCAAAATTTAATGGTGGACACAGGTGCCACACACAATTTTCTTTCACCGTAGGTAGCAGCACGCCTTGGCGTCAGGCTCTCGAAGGCAGCAGGCCTTGAAGTGTCATTCGTGCAGGGTAAATACAAAGCTTGTGAAATGGTAAAGGATGTTCGAGTGCAAATAGGGCAGTGGCGCGCAAAGTTAAACTTCATTGTTGTTCCCATGGATGGGTTTGAGGGCATTTTAGGAATGGATTGGGTAGATCAGCACGTCGTGCAAATTTTAGGGATGCAAAGGAATAAGATTTATCTTCAAACCCCAGCCACTGTGGTGTGGGTTCCATATTTTCGTACAAGGTTGTAGGAGCTTGCGACCTCAGCATCGCCAATTCCGGTGACTACTCATCTCGACAATAAGCCGGTGAGTCCCTCAACTTCTACTCTTCATACTAGTCACACACAGAAATGGAGTCCCAAAGAGTCAGCTTCAAGGCATACACCAGCAAAGCAACCTTCAGTAACAAGTTGTCACGCAGCAGTGCACCACCCTCATAAGTCTTTTTCGCTCCAACGGCAAGATACACCTACAGAGCCCGAAGTTCCTCCACAACATCAGGAATCGACTTCTTTACCCCAACCCAGTCCCACTCCAAGCTTCACAGGGCAGACAGAGGATCACCATCACGAACAACAGGATCAGAATCAAGTCTCACCGATGTCAGAAATTACAGCTAAGCAGCTCGAAAAAGAATTGAAACATGGGGGACACTTACGTCTTTGCATTACACGCCTAATTGAGGAAGAGCCAGTCATTCAGCAGATTATCTGGACCATAGGGAATGACAAGGTGCAACAGCTCCTCAATCAGTTTCAAGATGTCATGCCTGATCATTTGCCTGATGGGCTGCCTCCTCGCAGAAGTGTCGATCATAAGATTAATCTTTTGCCAGGGGCTCAACCCCCAGCTGGGCCGATTTACAGGATGACAGGCACGGAATTGGTGGAGCTCAAGAAGCAGATTGGTCAAATGGAAGCCTCTGGGCACATGCGGCCAAGTAGATCCCCCTATGGAGCTCCGGTACTATTTGTTAAGAAAAAGGATGGCTCACTCAGACTATGTACCGATTACCGCGCCCTCAACAAATTCACGGTCAGAAATAGATATCCCGTGCCTGTCGTTGATGATTTATTGGATCGGCTTCAAGGTGCTAAGTTCTTCACGCGTCTCGACTTGAGGTCGGGATACCATCAGATTCGCATAGCAGAAGGCGATGAAGAAAAGACAGCTTTCCGAAGCCGTTATGGCAGTTATGAATGGCTGGTGATGCCGGAGGGACTCACCAATGCTCCAGCAACCTTTTGTGAACTAATGGATAAAGTTTTTATTGATTTCCTAGATGACTTTGTAATCATCTACATTGATGATGTTTTAATTTACAGCAAAACTCTGGAGGAGCATTTGGAGCACTTGCACAAAATCTTCTCGCGGCTCCGTCAACATCAACTCTATGTTAAGCCGGAGAAGTGCCAGTTTGCAGTTGAGCAGATAGATTTTCTGGGCTTTCTGATTAAGCCGGATGGTATTGCAATTGATCCTAACAAGGTGCAGGCGGTTACAAACTGGCAACCCCCTACTAAGCTTCCGCAACTCAGAGAATTTTTGGGGTTTACAGTGTTCTGTCGCTGGTTTATTCAAGACTACAGCAAGATTACAGCACCATTAACAGATTTGACATCCCCCACAACTACTTTTCAGTGGACAGATAAGCAACAACAGGCTTTTGACCAACTCAAGCAGATGATGATACAAGCACCAGTACTCAAGATGGCAGATTTCGCCCGCACATTCGAAGTCCATACTGATGCCTCAGCATACGCCATTGGAGGTGTCCTTATGCAAGATGGACACCCAGTTTGTTATGAATCTAAGAAATTGGATGCTACAGAAAGGAGGTGGGCAACACATGAACAAGAGATGTTCGCAGTGGTATATTGCTTAAGGAAGTGGAGACACTATGTTCAAGACAAACCCACCAAGGTCTATACAGACAATATCTCTCTCAAATATTTCCAAACCCAACCCAAGCTTTCTCCCAAACAAGCCAGGTGGCAGGATTTCCTAGCAGAGTTTGATATAGAAATTTTACACAAGCCTGGATCTTCTAACAAAATGCCAGATGCTCTCAGTAGAAGAGTTGAGTTACAAGCTATCACAGTTGCTAAAAGTAGATTTGCTGATCAAGTTAGAGAGCACATGCAGGGAAATGAAGAAGCAGAGCAGCTAATCAGAGACATAGAATTGGGTAACACACCATGGGGCATGTATGAATTCAA
>NW_028229551.1:491066-541066 GCF_053477565.2 Lygodium microphyllum | reverse complement strand
TACGTCGTGCCTGGCCCCTCCCTCTGCCTCGCTCTCACGTGATACCCCCTCCTCAAGATGCGAGGTATTTTGGGAGCGGAGGGTGTGCCATGTTGTGGGGGGGTTCGGTGGAGCGGGGTTTTTCCGAGGAGGGAGGGCGTGCCATGTTGCGCGGGCGGGTTGTTGGAGCGGGGATTTCTGAGGAGGGAGGGTGTGCCATGTCGCGGGGGGGTGCCATGTCGTGGGGGGGTTTCTTGAGGAGGTCCGTCGGGGGGTGGAAGGTTCCATGTCGCGGGAGGGGGTCGTGTGCAGTGGGGTGTGTGTGCCGTGTCATTGCGGAGCGGGATTTCTTAGGAGGGAGGGTGTGCCATGTCGTGGGGGGGTGAGGTGACGTGCCGTGGGTCGAGCGGGGTTTTTGGAGGTGGGGTGCGCGGGGGATACGCCGCTTCGTCGGGGGGTGCGGTGGGGTGGAGGGTGCGCCGTGTCGTGGGGGGGTGACGCGGGGTGGGCTGGGTCGAGCGGGGTTTTTGGAGGCGTGGCGGGGTCGTGTGGATGGAGCGGGGTTTTTCGAGGTGGGGTGCGGGGGGGATGCGCCGCGTCGAGGGGGGGTGCGGTGGGGTGTGCCGTGACGCGGGGTGGGGTGGTGTGGATGCAGCGGGTTTTTCGAGGTGGGGTGGGGTGGTGTGGATGCAGCGGGTTTTCCGAGGTGGGGTGCGCGGGGGCGTCGTGGGGGGGTGACGCGGGGTGGGGTGGGTCGAGCGGGGTTTTCGGAGGCGTGGAGGGAGTGGGGTTTTTCGAGGTGGGGTGCGGGGGGGGCGTCGTGGGGGGGTGCGGTGGGGTGCGGGGGTGCGCCATGTCGTGGGGGGGGTGGGGTGCGGGGGTGCGCCATGTCGTGGGGGGGGTGGGGTGGGTCGAGCGGGGTTTTCGGAGGCGTGGAGGGAGCGGGGTTTTTCGAGGTGGGTGCGGGGGGGGGCATTGTGGGGGGTGCGCCGTGTCGTGGCGGGTGACGCGGGGTGGGGTGGGGTGGGTCGAGCGGGGTTTTCGAAGGCGTGGCGGGGTGCTGTGGAGGGAGCGGGGTTTTTCGAGGTGGGGTGCGGGGGTGCGCCGTGTCGTGGGGGGGGTGGGGTGGGTTGAGCGGGATTTTCGGAGGCGTGGAGGGAGCGGGGTTTTTCGAGGTGGGTGCGGGGGGGGGCGTTGTGGGGGGGTGCGCCGTGTCGTGGTGGGTGACGCGGGGTGGGGTGGGGTGGGTCGAGCGGGGTTTTCGGAGGCGTGGAGGGGTGCTGTGGAGGGAGCGGGGTTTTTCGAGGTGGGGTGCGGGGGTGCGCCGTGTCGTGGGGGGGTGGGCTGGGTCGAGCGGGGTTTTCGGAGGCGTGGAGGGAGCGGGGTTTTTCGAGGTAGGTGCGGGGGGGGCGTTGTGGGGGGGTGCGCCGTGTCGTGGCGGGTGACGCGGGGTGGGGTGGGGTGGGTCGAGCGGGGTTTTCGGAGGAGTGGCGGGGTGCTGTGGAGGGAGCGGGGTTTTTCGAGGTGGGGTGCGGGGGTGCGCCGTGTCGTGGGGGGGGTGGGGTGGGTCGAGCGGGGTTTTCGGAGGCGTGGAGGGAGCGGGGTTTTTCGAGGTGGGTGCGGGGGGGGCGTTGTGGGGGGGTGCGCCGTGTCGTGGCGGGTGACGCGGGGTGGGGTGGGGTGGGTCGAGCGGGGTTTTCGGAGGCGTGGCGGGGTGCTGTGGAGGGAGCGGGGTTTTTCGAGGTGGGGTGCGGGGGTGCGCTGTGTCGTGGGGGGGGTGGGGTGGGTCGAGCGGGGTTTTCGGAGGCGTGGAGGGAGCGGGGTTTTTCGAGGTGGGTGCGGGGGGGGGCATTGTGGGGGGTGCGCCGTGTCGTGGCGGGTGACGCGGGGTGGGGTGGGGTGGGTCGAGCGGGGTTTTCGGAGGCGTGGCGGGGTGCTGTGGAGGGAGCGGGGTTTTTCGAGGTGGGGTGCGGGGGTGCGCCGTGTCGTGGGGGGGGTGGGGTGGGTCGAGCGGGGTTTTCGGAGGCGTGGAGGGAGCGGGGTTTTTCGAGGTGGGTGCGGGGGGGGGCGTTGTGGGGGGGTGTGCCGTGTCGTGGTGGGTGACGCGGGGTGGGGTGGGGTGGGTCGAGCGGGGTTTTCGGAGGCGTGGAGGGGTGCTGTGGAGGGAGCGGGGTTTTTCAAGGTGGGGTGCGGGGGTGCGCCGTGTCGTGGGGGGGGTGGGGTGGGTCGAGCGGGGTTTTCGGAGGCGTGGAGGGAGCGGGGTTTTTCGAGGTGGGTGCGGGGGGGGGGGGGCGTTGTGGGGGGGTGCGCCGTGTCGTGGCGGGTGACGCGGGGTGGGGTGGGGTGGGTCGAGCGGGGTTTTCGGAGGCGTGGCGGGGTGCTGTGGAGGGAGCGGGGTTTTTCGAGGTGGGGTGCGGGGGTGCGCCGTGTCGTGGGGGGGTGGGGTGGGTCGAGCGGGGTTTTCGGAGGCGTGGAGGGAGCGGGGTTTTTCGAGGTGGGTGCGGGGGGGGCGTTGTGGGGGGGTGCGCCGTGTCGTGGCGGGTGACGCGGGGTGAGGTGGGTCGAGCGGGGTTTTCGGAGGCGTGGCGGGGTGCTGTGGAGGGAGCGGGGTTTTTCGAGGTGGGGTGCGGGGGGGCGTCGTGGGGGGGTGCGCCGTGTCGTGGGGGGGTGACGCGGGGCGAGCGGGGTTTCGGAGGCGTGGTGGTGTGGCGTGGAGGGAGCGGGGTTTTTCGAGGTGGGGTGGGGGGGGGCCGTCGTGGGGGGTGCGGTGGGGTGGGGGGTGCGCCGTGTCGTGGGGGGGTGACGCAGGGTGGGGTGGGTCGAGCGGGGTTTTTGGAGGAGAGGTGGGGTGCTGTGGATGGAGCGCGGTTTTTCGAGGTGGGGTGGGGGGGGGCATCGTGGGGGGGTGCGTCGTGACGCGGGGTGGGGTGGGTCGAGCGCGGTTTTTGGAGGCGTGGCGGGGTGGTGTGGAGGGAGCGGGGTTTTTCGAGGTGGGGTGCGGGGGGGGCGTCGTGGGGGGGTGCGCCGTGTCATGGGGGAGTGACGCGGGGTTGGGGTGGTCAAGCGGGGTTTTTGGAGGAGAGGTGGGGTGCTGTGGAGGGAGCGGGGTTTTTCAAGGTGGGGTGCGGGGGGGCGTCGTGGGGGGTGACGCGGGGTGGGGGTGGTCGAGCGGGTTTTTCGGAGGAGAGGTGGGGTGCTGTGGAGGGAGCGCGGTTTTTCGAGGTGGGGTGCGGGGGGGCGGGCGTCGTGGGGGGGTGCGGTGGGGTGGGGGGGTGCGCCGTGACGCGAGGTGGGGTGGGTCGAGCGCGGTTTTTGGAGGCGTGGCGGGGTGGTGTGGAGGGAGCGGGGTTTTTCGAGGTGGGGTGCGGGGGGGCGTCGTGGAGGGGTGACGCGGGGTGGGGGTGGTCGAGCGGGGTTTTTGGAGGAGAGGTGGGGTGCTGTGGAGGGAGCGGGGTTTTTCGAGGTGGGGTGCGGGGGGGCGTCGTGGGGGGGTGCAGTGGGGTGGGGGGTGCGCCGTGTCGTGGTGGGTGACGCGGGGTGGGGTGGGTCGAGCGGGGTTTTTGGAGGAGAGGTGGGGTGCTGTGGAGGGAGCGCGGTTTTTCGAGGTGGGGTGCGGGGGGGCGGGCGTCGTGGGGGGGTGCGGTGGGGTGGGGGGGTGCGCCGTGACGCGGGGTGGGGTGGGTCGAGCGCGGTTTTTGGAGGCGTGGCGGGGTGGTGTGGAGGGAGCGGGGTTTTTCGAGGTGGGGTGCGGCGGGGCGTCGTGGGGGGGTGACGCGGGGTGGGGGTGGTCGAGCGGGGTTTTTGGAGGAGAGGTGGGGTGCTGTGGAGGGAGCGGGGTTTTTCGAGGTGGGGTGCGGGGGGGCGTCGTGGGGGCTGACGCGGGGTGGGGGTGGTCGAGCGGGGTTTTCGGAGGAGAGGTGGGGTGCTGTGGAGGGAGCGCGGTTTTTTGAGGTGGGGTGCGCGGGGGCGTCGTGGGGGGGTGTGGTGGGGTGGGGGGTGCGCCGTGTCGTGGGGGGGAGATACGAGGTTGGGGTGGTCAAGCGGGGTTTTTGGAGGAGAGGTGGGGTGCTGTGGAGGGAGCGGGGTTTTTCGAGGTGGGGTGCGGGGGGGCGTCGTGGGGGGTGACGCGGGGTGGGGATGGTCGAGCGTGGTTTTTGGAAGAGAGGTGGGGTGCTGTGGAGGGAACGGGGTTTTTCGAGGTGGGGTGCGGGGGGGCGTCGTGGAGGGTGACGCGGGGTGGGGGTGGTCGAGCGGGGTTTTCGGAGGCGTGGTGGTGTGGCGTGGAGGGAGCGGGGTTTTTCGGGGTGGGGTGGGGGGGCGTCGTGGGGGGGTGCGGTGGGGTGGGGGGGTGCGCCGTGTCGTGGGGGGGAGACGCGGGGTGGGGTGGGTCGAGCGGGGTTTTCGGAGGCGTGGTGGTGTGGCATGGAGGGAGCGGGGTTTTTCGGGGCGGGGTGGGGGGGCGTCGTGGGGGGGTGCGGTGGGGTGGGGGGGTGCGCCGTGTCGTGGGGGGGTGACGCGGGGTGGGGTGGGTCGAGCGGGGTTTTTCGAGGTGGGGTGCGGGGGGGGGGATATGCGCCGCGTCGTGGGGGGGTGCGGTGGGGTGGGGGGGTGCGCCGTGTCCTGGGGGAGTGACGCGGGGTTGGGTGGGTCGAGCGGGGTTTTTCGAGGTGGGGTGCGGGGGGGGGGATATGCGCCGCGTCGTGGGGGGGTACGGTGGGGTGTGGGGGGTGTGCCGTGTCGTGGGGGGCTGACGCGAGGTGGGGTGGGTCGAGCGGGGTTTTCGGAGGCGTGGCGGGTTGGTATGGAGGGAGCGGGGTTTTTCGAGGTGGGGTGCGGGGCGGCGTCGTTGGGGGGTGCGGTGGGGTGGGGGGCGCGCCATGTCGTGGGGGGGTGACGCGGGGTGGGGTGGGTCGAGCGGGGTTCTCGGAGGCATTTGTGGTGTGGCGTGGAGGGAGCGGGGTTTTTCGAGGTGGGGTGCGGGGGGGGTGCGGTGGGGTGGGGGGGTGTGCCGTGTCATGGGGTAGTGACGCGGGGTTGGGTGGGTCGAGCGGGGTTTTTCGACGTGGGGTGAGGGGGGGTGGGGGGGTGCGCCGTGTCGTGGGGGGGTGCGGTGGGGTGTGGGGGGTGTGCCGTGTCGTGGGGGGGCTCACGCGAGGTGGGGTGGGTCGAGCGGGGTTTTCGGAGGCGTGGTGGGGTTGTGTGGAGGGAGCGGGGTTTCTCGAGGTGGGGTGCTGGGGGCATCGTGGGGGGGTGCGGTGGGGTGGAGGGTGCGCCGTGTCGTGGGGGAGTGAGGCGGGGCACGGTGGGTCGAGCCTGGTTTTTGGAGGAGTGGTGGGGTGCTGTGGATGGAGCGGAGTTTTTCGAGGTGGGGTGGGGGGGGGAGGCGCCGCGTCGTAGGGGGCTGCGGTGGGGTGGGGTGGGGGGGTGTGCCGTGTCGTGGGGGGTGACGCGGGGTGTCGCGATGCCCCCTCCCCCCCACCATGCCCCGACATGACGCGACGCGCCCCCTCCCCAACATAACATGACAACCCCCCTCCCCCCCCCCCCATGACATCCCCCCATCCCCCATGACACGACACGACATCCCCCCATCCCCCATGACATGACATCCCCCCCCCCATGACATCCCCCCATCCCCCATGACATGACATCCCCCCCCCCCATGACATCCCCCCCCCCCATGACGTCCCCCCCTCAAAAATTCGCCTCCCCCCTCAACACACACCACCCCCCCCCTCCCCCCCTCAAAAATTCGGCCCCCCCATGACATCCCCCCCCACCCCCCATGACACGACGCAACGCGACGCGCCCCGCCATGACACGACACGACGCGACGCGCCCCCCCCCCCTTCCCCCCTCAACACACACCACACCATGTCGCGACGTGCCGCGCCCCCCCCACCCATGACACGACATGATGCGACGCGCCCCCCCCCCCCCCCCCCATGACACGACACGATGCGACACGCCCCCCCCCCCCCCATGACATCCCCCCCCATGGGATCCCCCCCCCCCCCCCCCCCCCCATGACACGACACGATGCGACGTGCCACCCTCCCCTTAACACACACACCCACCCAATGCAATGCCCTCCCCCCCCCCCCCCCCCAACACACACCACACCATGTCGCGACGCACCCCTGCCCACCCCCCCCGCCCCCCCCGCGCCCCATGGCCTGACACGACGCGACGTGCTCCCCTCCCCTTAACACACCCACCCACCCTCCATGACGCCCCCTCAAAAACACCCTTGGAGGGGTGGTGTGGTGTGGTGTGTGTTGAGGGGGGGGGGATTTTTGAGGGGGGGGGGTGGGGTGGTGCGTGTTGAGGGGGGGGGGGCGGAAGGGTGGGGAGGTGTGTATTGACGGGGGGGCGCGAATTTTTGGGGGGGCGGGGGGGGGGGAGGGGTGGTGTGGTGTGTGTTGAGGGGGGTGGCCGAATTTTTGGGGGGGGGGGGGTGGGGTGGGGTGTTGAGGGGGGCGGGGGGGGTGGGGTGGTGTGTGTTGAGGGGGGGGGGGGGGAATTTTTGGGGGGGAGGGGTGGTGTGGGGTGGTGTGTGTTGGGGGAGGGGGGGGGGCGAATTCTGGAGGGGGAGGGGAGGGGTGGTGTGGTGTGGTGTGTGTTGAGGGGGGGGGGGGGGCAAAATTTGGAGGGGGGGGAGGGAGGGGTGGTGTGGTGTGGTGTGTGTTGAGGGGGGGGGGAGGATTTTTGAGGGGGGGGGAGGGGTGGTGTTTTGTGTGTTGAGGGGGGGGGGGGAGGGGTGGTGTGGTGTGTGTTTAGGGGGGGGGATGGGGTGGTGTTTGTTGGGGGGGGGGGGGGAATTTTTTGGGGGGGGGGGTGGTGTGGGGTGGTGTGTGTTGAGGGGGGGGGGCGAATTTTGGAGGGGGGGGGAGGGGTGGTGTGGTGTTGTGTGTGTTGAGGGGGGGGGGGGCAATTTTTTGGGGGGGGGGGGAGGGGTGGTGTGGTGTGGTGTGTGTTGAGGGGGGGGGGAGGGGTGGTGTGGTGTGGTGTGTGTTGAGGGGGGGGGTGGGGTGGTGTGTGTTGAGGGGGGGGGGGGGGAAGGGTGGGGAGGTGTGTATTGAGGGGGGGGGGGGCGAATTTTTGGGGGGGCGGAGGGGTGGTGTGTGTTGGGGGCGGGGGGGGGGGGGGGGGGGCAAATTTTGGAGGGGGGAGGGAGGGGTGGTGTGGTGTGGTGTGGTGTGTGTTGAGGGGGGTGGCCGAATTTTTTTGGGGGGGGGGTGGTGTGTGTTGGGGGGGGGGCGAATTTTCTGGGGGCGGGGGGGGGGGGGAGGGGTGGGGTGGTGTGTGTTGAGGGGGGGGGGGGCGAAATTTGGTGGGGGGGAAGGGGAGGGGTGGTGTGGTGTGTGTTGAGGGGGGGGGGGAGGGGTGGTGTGGTGTGTGTTGGGGGGGGGGGGGGGGGGGCGTGAATTTTGGAGGGGGGGGGGGGGAGGGGTGGTGTGGTGTGGTGTGTGTTGAGGGGGGGGGGGGCGAATTTTTGGGGGGGGGAAGGGGCGAATTTTGGAGGGGGGGGGGGGAATTTTTGGGGCGGGGGGGGAGCGGTGGGGTGGTGTGTGTTGAGGGGGAGGCGAAATTTCGAGGGGGGGAAGGGGAGGGGTGGTGTGGTGTGGTGTGGTGTGTGTTGAGGGGGGGGAGGGGTGGTGTGGTGTGGTGTGTGTTGAGGGGGGGGGGTGGGGTGGTGTGTGTTGAGGGCGGGGGGGGGGGGGGGGATTTTTTTGTTGGGGGGGAGGGGTGGTGTGGTGTGGGGTGGTGTGTGTTGAGGAGGGGGGGGCGAATTTTTGGGGGGGGGGGGGGGAGGGGTGGGGTGGTGTGTGTTGAGGGGTGGGTGAAATTTGGAGGGGGGAAGGGGAGGGGTGGTGTGGTGTGTGTTGAGGGGGGGGGTAGGGGGGGGGGATTTTTGAGGGGGGGGGGAGGGGTGGTGTGGTGTGTGTTGAGGGGGGGGGGTGGGGTGGTGTGTGTTGAGGGGGCGGGGGGGGGGGGGGGAAGGGTGGGGAGGTGTGTATTGAGGGGGGGGGGGGGCGCGAATTTTTGGGGGGGGGGGAGGGGTGGTGTGTGTTGGGGGTGGGGGGGGGGGCAAATTTTTTAGGGGGGGGGGAGGGGTGGTGTGGTGTGGTGTGTGTTGAGGGGGGTGGCCGAATTTTTGGGGGGGGGGGGTAGGGTGGTGTGTGTTGGGGGGGGGGCGAATTTTTTGGGGGCGGGGGGGGGGGGGGGAGGGGTGGGGTGGTGTGTGTTGAGGGGGGGGCGAAATTTGGAGGGGGGGAAGGGGAGGGGTGGTGTGGTGTGTGTTGAGGGGGGGGGGAGGGGTGGTGTGGGGTGGTGTGTGTTGAGGGGGGGGGTGGGGAGGGGTGGTGTGGCGTGGTGTGTGTTGAGGGGGGGGGGGGGCGAATTTTTGGGGGGGGAAGGGGCGAAATTTGGACGGGGGGGGCGAATTTTTGGGAGGGGGGGAGGGGTGGGGTGGTGTGTGTTGAGGGGAAGGCGAAATTTGGAGGGGGGGAAGGGGAGGGGTGGTGTGGTGTGGTGTGGTGTGTGTTGAGGGGGGGAGGGAAGGCGAATTTTGAAGGGGGGGGGGAGGGGTGGTGTGGTGTAGTGTGTGTTGAGGGGGGGGGCCAATTTTTTGGGGGGGGGGGGGGCAAAATTTGGAGGGGGGGGGGGAGGGGTGGTGTGGTGTGGTGTGTGTTGGGGGGGGGGGGGGGATTTTTGAGGGGGGGGGGAGGGGTGGTGTTTTGTGTGTTGAGGGGGGGGGAGGGGTGGTGTGGTGTGTGTTGAGGGGGGGGGATGGGGTGGTGTGTGTTGAGGGGGGGGGGGAAATTTTTGGGGGGGGGGGAGGGGAGGTGTGGGGTGGGGTGGTGTGTGTTGAGGGGGGTGGGGGGCGAATTTTGGAGGGGGGGGAGGGGTGGTGTGGTGTGGTGTGTGTTGGGGGGGGGGGGGAGGGGTGGTGTTTTGTGTGTTGGGGGGGGGGGGGGGATTTTTGAGGGGGGGGGGAGGGGTGGTGTGGTGTGTGTTGGTGGGGGGGCTGGGGTGGTGTGTGTTGGGGGGGGGGGGGGAGGGGTGGTGTGGGGTGGTGTGTGTTGAGGGGGGGGGGTGGGGTGGTGTGTGTTGAGGGGGGGGGGGAAGGGTGGGGAGGTGTGTATTGAGGGGGGGGGGGGGGGGCGAATTTTTGGGGGGGGGGGGAGGGGTGGTGTGGTGTGGTGTGGTGTGTGTTGAGGGGGGTGGCCGAATTTTTTGGGGGGGGGGGGGGTGGGGTGGTGTGTGTTGGGTGGGGGGGGCGAATTTTTTGGGGGCGGGGGGGGGGGAGGGGCGGGGTGGTGTGTGTTGAGGGGGGGGCGAAATTTGGAGGGGGGGAAGGGGAGGGGTGGTCTGGTGTGTGTTGAGGGGGGGGGGATTTTGGAGGGGGGGGGGATTTTTGAGGGGGGGGGAGGGGTGGTGTGGTGTGTGTTGGGGGGGGGGGAGGCGTGGTGTGGGGTGGTGTGGTGTGGTGTGTGTTGAGGGGGGGGGCGAATTTTTGGGGGGGGAAGGGGCAAAATTTGGACAGGGGGGCGAATTTTTGGGGGGGGGGGGAGGGGTGGGGTGGTGTGTGTTGAGGGGAAGGCGAAATTTGGAGGGGGCAAGGGGAGGGTTGGTGTGGTGTGATGTGGTGTGTGTTGAGGGGGGGGGGAGGGGTGGGGTGGTGTGTGTTGAGGGGGGGGGTGGGGTGGTGTGTGTTGGGGGGGGGGGGGGGATTTTTGGGGGGGGGGGGAGGGGTGGTGTGTGTTGGGGGGGGAGGGGGGGCGAATTTTGAAGGGGGGGGAGGGGTGGTGTGGTGTGGTGTGTGTTGAGGGGGGGGGCCAATTTTTTGGGGGGGGGGGGGGGGGCAAAATTTGGAGGGGGGGGGGGGAGGGGTGGTGTGGTGTGGTGTGTGTTGGGGGGGGGGGGATTTTTGAGGGGGGGGGGAGGGGTGGTGTTTTGTGTGTTGAGGGGGGGGGGGGGGGATTTTTGAGGGGGGGAGGGGTGGTGTGGTGTGTGTTGAGGGGGGGGGATGGGGTGGTGTGTGTTGAGGGGGGGGGGGAATTTTTGGGGGGGGGGGGGAGCGGAGGTGTGGGGTGGTGTGTGTTGAAGGGGGTGGGGGGCGAATTTTGGAGGGGGGGGAGGGGTGGTGTGGTGTGGTGTGTGTTGAGGGGGGGGGGAATTTTGGGGGGGGGGGGGGTGGGGTGGTGTGTGTTGAGGGGGGGGGAAGGGTTGGGAGGTGTGTATTGAGGGGGGGGGCCGAATTTTTGGGGGGGGGGGAGGGGTGGTGTGTGTTGGGGGCGGGGGGGGGGGGGGGGGGAGGGGTGTCGGGTGTGGTGTGGTGTGTGTTGAGGGGGGTGGCCGAATTTTTTGGGGGGGGGGGGGTGGGGTGGTGTGTGTTGGGGGGGGGGTGGGGTGGTGTGTGTTGGGGGGGGGGGGCGAATTTTTTGGGGGCGGGGGGGGGGGGGGAGGGGTGGGGTGGTGTGTGTTGAGGGGGGGGCGAAATTTGGAGGGGGGGAAGGGGAGGGGTGGTGTGGTGTGTTTTGAGGGGGGGGGGGATTTTTGAGGGGGGGGGGAGGGGTGGTGTGGTGTGTGTTGGGGGGGGGGGGATTTTTGAGGGGGGGGGGAGGCGTGGTGTGGGGTGGTGTGGTGTGGTGTGTGTTGAGGGGGGGGGCGAATTTTTTGGGGGGGAAGGGGCGAAATTTGGACGGGGGGGGCGAATTTTTGGGGGGGGGGGGAGGGGTGGGGTGGTGTGTGTTGAGGGGAAGGCGAAATTTGGAGGGGGCAAGGGGAGGGTTGGTGTGGTGTGGTGTGGTGTGTGTTGAGGGGGGGGGGAGGCGTGGGGTGGTTTGTGTTGAGGGGGGGGTGGGGTGGTGTGTGTTGAGGGGGGGGGGGGGGGAATTTTTTGGGGGGGGGGGAGGGGTGGTGTGTGTTGAGGGGGGGAGGGGGGGCGAATTTTGAAGGGGGGGGGAGGGGTGGTGTGGTGTGGTGTGTGTTGAGGGGGGGGGGCCAATTTTTTGGGGGGGGGGGGGGGGCAAAATTTGGAGGGGGGGGGGAGGGGTGGTGTGGTGTGGTGTGTGTTGGGGGGGGGGGGATTTTTGAGGGGGGGGGGAGGGGTGGTGTTTTGTGTGTTGAGGGGGGGGGGGGATTTTTGAGGGGGGGGAGGGGTGGTGTGGTGTGTGTTGAGGGGGGGGGATGGGGTGGTGTGTGTTGAGGGGGGGGGGGGGAAATTTTTGGGGGGGGGGAAGGGGAGGTGTGGGGTGGTGTGTGTTGAGGGGGGTGGGGGGCAAATTTTGGAGGGGGGGGAGGGGTGGTGTGGTGTGGTGTGTGTTGAGGGGGGGGGGAATTTTGGGGGGGGGGGGGGAGGGGGGGGTGGGGTGGTGTGTGTTGAGGGGGGGGGGGAAGGGTTGGGAGGTGTGTATTGAGGGGGGGGGCCGAATTTTTGGGGGGGGGGGGGAGGGGTGGTGTGTGTTGGGGGCGGGGGGGGGGGGGGGGGGCGAATTTTTTGGGGGGGGGGGTGGGGTGGTGTGTGTTGGGGGGGGGGGGGCGAATTTTTTGGGGGCGGGGGGGGGGAGGGGTGGGGTGGTGTGTGTTGAGGGGGGGGCGAAATTTGGAGGGGGGAAAGGGGAGGGGTGGTGTGGTGTGTGTTGGGGGCGGGGGGGGGGGGGAGGGGTGGTGTGGTGTGGTGTGGTGTGTGTTGAGGGGGGTGGGCGAATTTTTTGGGGGGGGGGGGGTGGGGTGGTGTGTGTTGGGGGGGGGGGGGGCGAATTTTTTGGGGGCGGGGGGGGGGGGAGGGGTGGGGTGGTGTGTTTTGAGGGGGGGGCGAAATTTGGAGGGGGAAAAGGGGAGGGGTGGTGTGGTGTGTGTTGAGGGGGGGGGATTTTTGAGGGGGGGGAGGGGTGGTGTGGTGTGTGTTGGGGGGGGGGGGGGATTTTTGAGGGGGGGGGAGGCGTGGTGTGGGGTGGTGTGGTGTGGTGTGTGTTGAGGGGGGGGGCGAATTTTTGGGTGGGGAAGGGGCGAAATTTGGACGGGGGGGCGAATTTTTGGGGGGGGGGGGGAGGGGTGGGGTGGTGTGTGTTGAGGGGAAGGCGAAATTTGGAGGGGGCAAGGGGAGGGTTGGTGTGGTGTGGTGTGGTGTGTGTTGAGGGGGGGGGGGAGGGGTGGGGTGGTGTGTGTTGAGGGGGGGGGTGGGGTGGTGTGTGTTGAGGGGGGGGGAGGGGGAATTTTTGGGGGGGGGGAGGGGTGGTGTGTGTTGAGGGGGGGAGGGGGGCGAATTTTGAAGGGGGGGGGAGGGGTGGTGTGGTGTGGTGTGTGTTGAGGGGGGGGGCCAATTTTTTGGGGGGGGGGGGGGGCAAAATTTGGAGGTTGGGGGGGAGGGGTGGTGTGGTGTGGTGTGTGTTGGGGGGGGGGGGGGATTTTTGAGGGGGGGGGGAGGGGTGGTGTTTTGTGTGTTGAGGGGGGGGGGGGGATTTTTGAGGGGGGGGAGGGGTGGTGTGGTGTGTGTTGAGGGGGGGGGATGGGGTGGTGTGTGTTGAGGGGGGGGGGGGGAAATTTTTGGGGGGGGGGGAGGGGAGGTGTGGGGTGGTGTGTGTTGAGGGGGGGGGGGGGCGAATTTTGGAGGGGGGGGAGGGGTGGTGTGGTGTGGTGTGTGTTGAGGGGGGGGGGGAGGGGGGGGGGTGGGGTGGTGTGTGTTGAGGGGGGGGGGGAGGGGTGGTGTGTGTTGAGGGGGGGGGGGGGGGGGGGGGGGGTGGGGTGGTGTGTGTTGAGGGGGGGGAGGGAAGGGTTGGGAGGTGTGTATTGAGGGGGGGGATTTTTGAGGGGGGGGAGGGGTGGTGTGGTGTGTGTTGACATGACAAGACGCGACGTGCTCCCCTCCCCTTAACACACCCACCCACCCACCATGACGCCCCCTCAAAAATTCTGCCCCCCTCCCCCCCCCCCAACACACCACACCACACCACCCCTACCCCCCTCCAAAATTCGCCCCCCCCCTCTCAACACACACCACACCACCCCTCCCCCCCCCCACCCCCCCTCAAAAATTCGCCCCCCCCCCCCCCCCTTCAAAATTCGGCCCCTCTCAACACACACCACCCCTCCCCCCCCCCCCCATTCAAAAATTCGGCCCCCCCCCTCCCCCCCCCCCCATTCAAAAATTCGGCCCCCCCCCTCCCCCCCCCCCCCATTCAAAAATTCGGCCCCCCCCCCTCCCCCCCCCCCCCCACCCCCCCTAAAAAATTTGGCCCCCCCCCCCCCACCCCCCCTCAAAATTTCGCCCCCCCCCCTTCAAAATTCGGCGCCCCCCCCCCCCCCCTCCAAAATTCGCCCCCCCCTCCCCCCCTCAACACGCCATGTCGCGAGGCGCCCTTCCCCCCCCCCCCCAAGGAAAATTTCGGGCTTTGTAGGTATGCCTTGCCGTTGGAGCCGAAAACACCTATGAGGGAGTACTCCTTGTAGCTCCCTCACCCACGGTTTGGGCGTCGTGTTTGATGCGCGTTGATAGCTCCACCCACCCACCGTGACATAGTCCCTTGCTGAGCCCCGGTGATCATGTAAATGCTTTCCATCTATGAATATGACGTGAGGCCCTCAAGATGGGCCCTTGGGAAAATCATGAGCCGTGTTATGTGCCGTGTCGCGTTCTGTGTCGCGTTCCGTGACGCGTCGGGGTGCCCCGTGACGTGCTGAGGGGCCGAAATGGCAAACTTGTGGAATGGGTCTAGTGCTTCCCCGGGGCCTAGACGGGGTCCCCAGGGGGTCCCGAGCGGGTCTCTGAGAGTCGGATCACCACACTTGGTATCAGAGCCGCCCTCGCGGGTGGCATGTGCTTACCCCCGTGTTGGGGAGCCTGGGCTGAGGCGTGTTGAGAAAGCTTCAAAGAGCACCGTGCCCAAGTCAGGAATTGATGCTGTAGAGTTCATTTATAAAAAAAAAGAAGCCTTCTTGAAGATTTTTATGATCTAGAGTATGACCTGCAAGGTTTGGTGGAAAAGCTAGGGCGTGAAAGGGGAAACGGGGCAAATGCCCCCTCCCAAATTCGTTTTGAGCTCGAAAAGAAGATGCGGTTAATTGAAGGGAGGCAGGATGAGGTGAAGAGAAGGTTGAAGGGTGTAAATGAGGATATTGAGGTGTGGAGAGAGAAGACGATGAGGAAGGGAGAATGGGAGGTATTGGAAGTGGAAAGCGAGCTGAAAAGAAAAATTGCTTTGGATTATGATGCGTCTATTGCTACAGGGGGGATGCCGGGAATGAAGAAAAATGTGGAGATAATGAAGGGGGGTAGGAGTGATGATAGGGAAGAGAAAGGGGTGGAGAAGAAGAAAAATGATGCCGAATTGAAAAGGTCTAAGCGTGTTGATGTGCCGCTGCGGCGGTCCGTGCCTTTAGAGTTTGGAGAGCCGAGTTCGAGCTCTGAAGTGGAAGAGGAGGATGATGATGGGAGTGAGGATGGAGAAAAAGAGAGTGAGGAAAGAATGCGGGCGATGAAAGCGCAACTTGCAAACTTAATGAAAATAATGAAAAAGGGGATGAAGCAGAGTGGTGCGGCGTGGGATGCCAAGGCTAAGGGAGTGAAGAGGAGTGGGGAGAATGAGAAGGAGAAGGATGGAGTGCGGGTTAAGGCAGTGCCGCCGGCCCCTTGTTTGGAAAGGAAGAGTGCTGATAAGAAGGGTGGAATGAAGAAGCAGAGTGCCGAGTGCAGGATGAGAGGTGATGTAGCGGAGAAGGAGTTGAAAAAGAAAACTGTGTTGGAGGATGCAGATAGGAAGAAATATGTTGTGGATGGGGTGATGATTGAGGAGGTGGACGAAGCCAAAGAGGCTGAGTCAAAATCATGTGTTTCTAGTGTGCTGCGGGCTGATGCCCCTTATGTTTTGGAAAAGATAGAAAGGAGGACAAAGGGAGAGAAGAAGGAAGGCTCGTCCGGCCCAGCGAGCATAAAGGAATTGGGACCATGTGTTTTTTCTCGTGAACCTACAAAGTTAAGAAAGGATGAGGGGTTGAAGGCTGGTGGTGATGTTGAGCTGAAGGAGGAAGAAAAGAAGAGGGAAATGAAGAGGATGATGAGAAAGGAAGTATTACATGTCGAAAAGATGCCGAAGTGTGCCGAGTTGAGCAAAAATGAGAGGTTGAAGAGAGTTGAAGCTGAGTTGAGATGTGTTGGAGTGGGAGAGAAGAAGGAAGGCTCGTCCGGCCCAGCGAGCATAAATGAACTGGGACCATGTGGTTTTTCTCGTGACCCTGTGAAGCAGAAAAAGAATGTTGATGCTAAACTTAGAGTTGGTGGTGAGCTGAAGCGTGGGGAAGGAGAGGTGAGGATGGAACGATTGAAGGAGAAGGAAGGGTTGTGCGTAGAAAGGGAGCAGAAATGTGTTGAGCGGAGGCGTGTTGGAGGGGAAGAAGGGAAGGAAGGCTCGTCTAGCCCAGCGAGCATAAATGAATTGGTGCCCTGTATTTTACCATGTACAAATGTTAAGATGAGGAGTAGTAAGGAGTCGAGGTGTGTTGAGGTAGGAGGTAAGGAAGTTTTGGGGTGTGGTATTGGAAAGGAGATGAAGCGTGATGTTGTGAGGTGTGTAGGAGTAGGAGAGAAGAAGGAAGACTCGTCTAGCCCAGCGAGTATAAATGAACTGGTGCCTTGTATGCTACCTAGTGCGGATATAAAGATGAAGAAAGAGGATATGTTGAAGGGTGTTGGAGTAGGGGAGGAGAAGGAAGACTCGTTTGGCCCAGCGAGTATAAATGAACTGGAGCCTTGTGTCGCACTATTTTTGAGTTGTGTTGAAAAAGGGGAGGAGAAGGAAGACTCGTCTAGCCCAGCGAGTATAAATGAACTGGCGCCCGGTATTCTGTTGAACATGGATGAAGGGACGAAGTGTAGGAGTAAAGTAGATAAGCAGGATGCGGAAGTGTGTATAGGAGTAGGAAAGGGTGAGGCGGACTCGTCCGGGCCAGCGAGTATAAAAGAACTGGTACCTCGTGTTTTGTTTGATAAGGATGCAAAGATGAAGGGTGGTGTTGTGATGAAGAGGAGCATTGGTGAGATGAAGGAAGACTCGTCTGACCCAGCGAGTATAAACGAATTGGTGTCTTGTGCCTTTACGGATGTTGATACGATGAAGAAGAGTTGTGCAGAAGTGAAGAGGAGGGTTGAGGAGATGAAAGAAGACTCGTCTAGCCCAGCGAGTATAAATGAACTGGTGCCTAGTGTTTCCGGTGATGCGGGTATGAGGAAGGACGTTGTGGATGGGGAAGACTCCTTGCGCCGGGAGAATAAACGAACGGGCAACCCTTGTGAAGAACTCGTTAGCCGCGAGTATAAAAGAATGGCCATGTATGTTGAGGTGTGTGATGAGGAGCTCGTGAGCCGCGAGGGTAAACGAATGGCCGGGTGTGTCGAGGTGGATGAGGAGGAGCTCGTTAGCCGCGAGGGTAAAAGAACGGCCTTGTGTGTGGAGGAAGGCTCCTTGCGCCGGGAGGGTAAACGAATGGCTGCACGTTGGGTGAAGAAGGAGAGGAAAAGGAGAGGTGGAGAAGAGAGGAGTAGTGTGGACAAGGAGAGGAAGCGTGTTGGAGCGGAAGGAAGTGGAGTGAAGGAGAGGAAAAGAAGGAAAATTTGGAAACCTGTGAACTACTCGCTCGTTGGTGGGGCAAAGGAGGAGACCCTTGTGTCAAATCCAATGCCCCCTAAGTTAACTTGTGCACCAATGGCTGATTCCGAGGGTGCAAAGCCCTCATCCAGCAAGCGGGGAGCAAAGGCCAATTCCGAGGGTAACAGACCCTCACGCGGCACCGAGATTGGGAGTGCTGGGGAACTCCGAGTGCGGTCCAGCCTTGTCGAGTGGGCTTTCAGGAGGCGAACCCAAGTGGTTGAGTCAGGGAACGACATCGAACCCGCGCTCAACATGAAGGTGAGTTTCAGGGAGGCGCATGAGTCAAGGAAACCCACGTGCGCAATCAAGTCCATTCAGGTCTCTGGGCCAAAGGGATGCGACCGTCTTGGCGAAGTCAAAGTGGCCGAAAGACCGCGAGATGGAACCAAGGGGGAAGCGTGGAGGCTTCACACTCCAATGAGTTCCAGGCAGATCCGGCTCACCAGGGAGCAAGAAACGAAGGAGAGGGCGAGGCGTGAAGACTTGGCTCTCGTTCGCGCTGACAAGACAGATCCGGGCATGCACAGGCCCTTTTCTAGAGCAAAGCGAGGTGTGGTGCCCCCGCACCGAAAGTTGCTTGAGAAAATGGAAATCTCCTTGTCTAATCAGGCCATGCAGGGCCAGTTCAATGCGACTACGGCAGGGGACATAGCCCTCCTACAAGCCATGAATAGGCTGCAAGCTCTCATGTACTTCATCGCAATTGATGTGGCCAGCAGGGGCCTGAATTCTCAAGGAGGCATGGCATGTACGGATGGATCTAGAGCCTGCTTTCTTTTCTTGCACATAAAACAGACGGATCTGGGCAACAGAGGCCCGAAGGTAATTGCGGCGAGGGAAATGGCCCTCACTCTCCAGGCGCGGCGGTTTGATGCAACCCATCAAGTCGTCACGAGCTGGCCAGGTGCTCCACCTACCCAGTCCAACCAGGGTCATTGCTCTCGTCTCATCCTTCTACCGGGGCGCGCGTCAACGAAGGCGGGGGCATTTGATGCGGGAGACTTGGATCTCACGCGGCGAGCTAATCGGCATGCAGCCTCTAGGCATGTTGTACGGTTTGCTCCTGTCACACGTGCTCCTCGTGCACCTCAGTCCAACGGAGGACTTCCCCGGATCTACTTCGAGCTTAAAGCAACCAATTTTAAGGTGTATGCTGCAATGTGGGGGACGATTCCAGACAACCTTTGCGCTCCCCTTGCAATGCAGTCCAAAAGAAGACTTCCCCGAAGCTACTTCAAGCCTCAAGATTATTCCAAGGGATGGGCCACAATGCGGGGAAGAATTCTAGACGCGGGAGAGATGGATCTCGCGCGGAGGGCCAAACGGCATGTTGCTTCCCAACAGGTCGGGTGGTCTTCTTCGAAAAGAGCTTCAAGACAGATCCCACGACAAGCTAGAGAGCATGCGACATCGAAGATTCGGACGATGAGGGTCCAGCTCTTTTCAAGGGGAGGTGCGTTCAAGGCAAAACGCACCTCTTACACTCTCTTCATCGGCACTGAATTTCAAGATGTGGCCAAGGAGGGCTCTCTACTGCAGGGTGTCGTTGCCTGGACCCTTGCTTTTCGGGCTTGGCATTCAGAGTGAAAGCTGCGTGTTAAGCTCGTAGTCCACAGGCAGTTCGGCGCACTCAAGCTGCCTGACCCAAGTTGGAGCATGGAGCACAACGTGTCTTCGACTGGGTTACCCTCCATTCTGTGCTTGTAAATTTGGTCAGCAGGTGGATGGGTTGATGTGCCCAATAAAGTCTCTTTCACGATTTTGCCTAAGTCCCATTCTACTCCACAGTTGTAAATTGAGTCAGTGGGTGGAATGCAACAAGTATGAAAAGTCCATGTTTCACAGTTGTAAATAGAGTCAGTGAGCATGGCACCTAGCGGGTAGACACTGACCGCCTTGATAGGGAGGCGTGTTAAGACCCCCGACGATAGATATGAGTCTAAGTCTAATCACCATTTTCAACAGGCCAGTAAGTTGTGCCTCCCTCACTCGATGTGGTCATCGAGTTTTTTCAAGGGGAGGTGTGTATGAGGGAGTACTCCTTGTAGCTCCCTCACCCACGGTTTGGGCGTCGTGTTTGATGCGCGTTGATAGCTCCACCCACCCACCGTGACATAGTCCCTTGCTGAGCCCCGGTGATCATGTAAATGCTTTCCATCTATGAATATGACGTGAGGCCCTCAAGATGGGCCCTTGGGAAAATCATGAGCCGTGTTATGTGCCGTGTCGCGTTCCGTGTCGCGTTCCGTGACGCGTCGGGGTGCCCCGTGACGTGCTGAGGGGCCGAAATGGCAAACTTGTGGAATGGGTCTAGTGCTTCCCCGGGGCCTAGACGGGGTCCCCAGGGGGTCCCGAGCGGGTCTCTGAGAGTCGGATCACCACAACACCTATAGGGGAGGTACCCTACTCGAGGCTTGGCTCTCCTTGGGCGCGTCGCGGCATGGGGCCGTAGTGCGTGTCGCTTGGGTATGGTTAAGTGGCTCGGGGCTTCCCCCAGGAATAGGTGAGTGGGGATGGTGAGTGCAAACAGTGAGAGTGAGGGGGATGGGTAGTCTTTTCATGGGGAGAGAGGTGAGTGGGGTGTTGGCCCAATATGAAGGGTTTCATGCATGAGCCCTTGCGTAAGCACCAAGAACGTTCAAGTGCCTTGAGGATAAAGCTCCTTGCCCGTTGGGGGGAGATAACATGGTGGACTGTGGAACCGTGTCGCGTTACCGTGCCGTGTCGCGCTGAGGCGCCGTGGTGAGTTGAGAAACCGTGCCGTGTCATGTTGGGGAACCATGTCGTGTTGTGGTGATATGTCATGTTATGGTGCCTTGTTGAGGCCAAGGGGGCGTGATATGCCGCGTTATGGTGTGTTATGGTGCCGAGGCATGTTTTGGCAGTTTTTGGAGTTTTGTTACACTTGGTATCAGAGCGGGACCCCGTGACGCATCGGAGACGTCTAGAGGCGGGGAGGGGCAAAAATATGCAAAAATAGGCAAAAATTCAAAATTTTTCAGAAAAATTTCGAAAAAATCATAAAAAATTCAAAAAAATTCAAAAATTCATAAAAATTTCAAAAAATGGGAAAACACAAGAAAAGTGGGAAAAGAGTGAAAAATGACCAAAACGGGATGGAAAAAGCGCAAATCGAAGCCGAAAAGCTAAGGATTGAAAATTTGTATGCTTCAAAAAACAAGGTGTTGGCTCAATGGTTCGATTGCGAAGATGAACGGAGGATTTGGTGGGCTACAAAAGTGGATTGGGTGAAAAAAGGATACAATTTTTCTAAAGAAGAAGAGCGTGACTTGGAAAACAGATTGGCCAGGGTGAAAGACAAACAGAGTGACATCAAGACTCTACTTCGAGCGTTAAATGAAAAGATCAGTGAATGGGTTGAAGAACATAGGAGCAATACAAGAATTGATTTGCTACTGATAGAGCGGGAGTTGAGAATGGAAATCATAGAAGAGTACGGGGAGGGGGTAGGTGGAGACAAGATGCCTGATGAAAAAGGAAAAACTGCGAAACCCCAAGTAATTCAAGCGAAGCCATGTAGTCAAAAGACAAATCTTAGTGGTGACGTATCAGATAAGAAGTGTAAAGCTAGAAAACCTCAAGTAACTCAAGAAAGGCCAGATGCTCAAAAGAAGAATTCTAGTAACAAGAGTGAGGTAAGGGATGACGACGAAAGCGATAGAGATGCTGAGGCTAGAAGTCAGTTGGCCAATGCTAAAAAGTTATTATCTAGTGGAACACTGGGTACAAAAGAGTGCAATGCTTTACAACAAGTGATGTACCTATTGGAGAACAAGCTGGCGGAGCGCAAAGGTCAATATGAGAAGGGTGCCAGGTTGCCAGAGGCCATGAGTGACTCAGAAGATGAAGATTCAGAGACCGGGGAACCGGATACATATGAAGAGCCATGGTTAGAGGAGAGAATAGATTGGGATGCCGAATTGAAAATCCGCGAACAGATGATAGAAGAAGCCAATCAAAGAGAAAGAGAAAGGGCCATGTTACATGAAGATCTAGGCCAGTTTGAGGATGCGATGATGGAAGGGGGATGTGAAGGGAGTCACTGTGGTGAAAGAGAAGAGTGGGTGGCAAATGCGCCATACCATAGTCATTGTGACGAACCTGAAGGAGATTACATGTATGAAGAGCCTTTTGAAGATCAGTATGCTAGATACGAAGATTATATGTGGGAAGATAGAGGAAAACAGTTGGAGGGCTATGAGGAACAAGGGTTCGATCCAGAATATGAAGCCAATGATACACAAGGAAAGACGACCTGGGAAGAGGAAAGAGACTATCAAGATGATTACGACAACTTTTCAGAACCAGGGTATGAAGCGGATGCGGACGAGTGGCAGGGTGAAAACGAGGAGGCCTACGGGCCATATCATGAAGAGGATGACCACCTGTTTTATTCAGAGCAACCAATATGGGCAAAGGAGTCCAGTTTCATGTTTGATGGAGTGCTAGTGGAGGAGTGCGCGGAAGAGAAGACGACCTGCGGGTCAATTCCATTACCGGAAGGGGTAGTTCTTGAGGAGTGCGCATGGAAGGGCGAGGCAAAGGAAGCCGAGCCCCAAGCAGATGATACTTCGGAACAAGCGGCGGAGGGATCGGATGGAGAGATTGAGGATGTTGGCGGGGATGAAGGGGATGACTCCTGCACCTGGAGGGAGTATAAAGAAATCAGGGCAGACTACTCAGAGACTCCTGGACCTAGGGGGAGTATAAATAATCCAGGACAGGATGGGCTGGGAGCCCGGGAGTTAGAGGGAATGGAGGTGAGGGAAGAACTCGTGAGCCGCGAGTCTAAACGAACGGCCAAACAGGATGAAGAACTCGTGAGCCGCGAGGATAAAGAAACGGCCGTGTGCGAGATGGAGGTGAGGGAAGAACTCGTGAGCCGCGAGTCTAAACGAACGGCCAAACAGGATGAAGAACTCGTGAGCCACGAGTCTAAACGAACGGCCAAACAGGATGAAGAACTCGTGAGCCGCGAGGATAAAGAAACGGCCGTGTGCGAGATGGAGGTGAGGGAAGAACTCGTGAGCCGCGAGTCTAAACGAACGGCCAAACAGGATGAAGAACTCGTGAGCCGCGAGGATAAAGAAACGGCCGTGTACGAGATGGAGGTGAAGGAAGAACTCGTGAGCCGCGAGTCTAAACGAACGGCCAAACAGGATGAAGAACTCGTGAGCCGCGAGGATAAAGAAACGGCCGTGGGTGAAGAAAGGGTTGATGGAGAAGGCATAATACTCGTGAGCCGCGAGGATAAAGAAACGGCCGTGTGTGGAGTGGAGAGCGGAGGAGAAGGCATAATACTCGTGAGCCGCGAGGATAAAGAAACGGCCGGATGTGGAGTAGAGAAGGGAGAAGGCATGGTACTCGTGAGCCGCGAGGATAAACTAACGGCCGTGTCTAGGGAAAAGGATGAGGAAGAAGGCAGAATACTCGTGAGCCGCGAGGATAAAGAAACGGCCGTGTGTAGGGAAAAAGATGAGGAAGAAGGCAGAATACTCGTGAGCCGCGAGGATAAAGAAACGGCCGGCTGTGGAGAAAAGGGTGGAGGAAGAGGCATCGTACTCGTGAGCCGCGAGGATAAAGAAACGGCCGGATGTGGAGTGGAAAGTGAAGGAGAAAGCGGAAGACTCGTGAGCCGCGAGAATAAACGAATGGCCGAGTGTGGGGAAGGACAGGAGGGAGAAGAGGAAAAAGGTGCAAAGGATCGGACAGGGAAAAAACTTATAGATACTTCAAGAACCAAGGCAAAGGGTGAGACAACAGAGTCGATCCCGGAGCCCCAACAAACCAAGTCAGCTAGCAGGGGAAGGCATGCAAACCTCAGCAATGAATTGCAGGTGTTCTCTTGCGAAACTGATGTGGTCAGAGATGGTGCTCAAGTGGCTGATTACGAGGGAAACAAGCCCTCATGCAGCAAAGAAGACAGGGGTACTGGGGTGCCCCTTATTACTTGCACGTTCAAGCCCATTCCGGTCTCGGGGCCAAAGGGTTGCAACCTGCTGGGTGACATCATCGTGGTCGGTTGGCTTCATGATCGAGCCGAGCAAGTTGCGTGGAGGCTTCACCCTCCAGAGGATCAAAGTCAGATTCGGCTCAATAAGGAGCCTAACTCATCTGCCGAGGCCAAGTGTGAAGGTTTGGTCTCAACGTGTGCCTATAAGGTTTATCTCGGCAAGAGAAGGCCAACGCTCTCAGCCAAAGAAATGGACTTGGCTGTGAGGGCAAGGCGGTATGCGGCAACCCCGTGTGTCGACTTGTGCAAGCTATCCTGTTCTTACTTGCAAAATCAGGCCATTCAGGGCAATTTCGAGGTGGACACAGCGAGAGAGATGGCCCTCGCGTTGCAAGCTAGACGGTTTGATGGCTTTCATCAAACCCATCTAACTTACAAGCAGGTGATCCAGCTCAATTCGGCCAAGTGGGGCCTCTTAGTGCAAGCCGGCGCAGTATGGCAACCTTGTAGCAATGGCCTCTGCATTTACTTGCGCATCATAGAGATAGATCGGGCCAGAGAGGGCCAACACAAAAGGCTTCGGCAGATGTGTGCGCTCAAGTCGAATGTGGCCAAGCAGGGCTCAAAACGAAGACGGATAAAACACGCGGGGATAATGGACCTCGCCAGGAGAGCGCGCCGACACTCAGCACCACAGGTAAAATCTAAGCGCTTTGCAGGTAAACTCCCGAAGATCCGTGCCAGACAGGGCACTTCAAGAAGGAAAAGAAAGACCAGGGACGGCGCGGCAAAATGGGATCGGGCGTTCCGCGCAAGGCGGCACGCGGTTTATGCAAAGAAACGATCTACTGCTGAAGGAGCCGCGAAGTCCAACATCCCATACACACCACGAAGAACTAAGGCGCGGGGTGGTGGACTGCTGCATGCGGGAACAATGGATAGAGCAAGAAGAGCAAAGAGGTACGTGGCCTTACAGCGCATCTCCACGACATCCTCAAACAAGGCATCATCGACTGATCCGGCTACGAAGAGCCCGACAAAAGAAAGTGCTTGCGACGTCAACACCACACTTTAGCATTGGGAAGATCCAACCAGGTGGAGGCGTCTCAGGGCGGCTTGTAAGTATACTTGAGAGCATAACTATGTAGGGGCATTCGTATATTTACCTTCACTTTTTTTTGAAACTAGGAAAGAGGGTTGGGTTTATTCTTGTAAATAACAAACTCTTAGTACCTACTTAACTCGAAGTGGGCTTCGAGTTCTTTGTAGGGGGGGTGTGTATAGGGGAGGTACCCTACTCGAGGCTTGGCTCTCCTTGGGCGCGTCGCGGCATGGGGCCGTAGTGCGTGTCGCTTGGGTATGGTTAAGTGGCTCGGGGCTTCCCCCAGGAATAGGTGAGTGGGGATGGTGAGTGCAAACAGTGAGAGTGAGGGGGATGGGTAGTCTTTTCATGGGGAGAGAGGTGAGTGGGGTGTTGGCCCAATATGAAGGGTTTCATGCATGAGCCCTTGCGTAAGCACCAAGAACGTTCAAGTGCCTTGAGGATAAAGCTCCTTGCCCGTTGGGGGGAGATAACATGGTGGACTGTGGAACCGTGTCGCGTTACCGTGCCGTGTCGCGCTGAGGCGCTGTGGTGAGTTGAGAAACCGTGCCGTGTCATGTTGGGGAACCATGTCGTGTTGTGGTGATATGTCATGTTATGGTGCCTTGTTGAGGCCAAGGGGGCGTGATATGCCGCGTTATGGTGTGTTATGGTGCCGAGGCATGTTTTGGCGGTTTTTGGAGTTTTGTTACAACACCTATAGGGGAGGTACCTTACTCGAGGCTTGGCTCTCCTTGGTGGCGACTCGGCGCGGGGCTGATTCTCGTCACGCTTGGGTATGGTTAAGTGGCTCGGGGCTTCCTCCAGGAAAATATAGGTGGGAAGGTGAGTGACTTGAGTGAAAAAGTGAGGGGGGGGATTAGTTTCTTCTTGGGTTGAGAGGTGAGGGGGTTATAGGAAGGGCCCGGGGTTTCCTCCCTTGGCTCTTGCGTAAGCACCAAAAACGTCCGTTTTACCTTCAAAAAGGCTCCTTGCACGTTTGGGGGAGTTGGAAAGACTTGTCTTTTGGCCCGACTTTGAGTTGAGAGCTTGATCTATCATAACACTTGGTATCAGAGCATACCTCACGAGAAGCAAATTTCATCACGCGTGAGGGCGGCAAAATGCCGAGGGTCCGGGACCGAGATAAAGAAAGAGGAAAAGAAGCAGAAGGTGCGTCAAGACCGTTTGAAGAGGATGAGGAAAGGGAACCACCGAATTTGGATGAACCTACGGAATATGAAGATGATGAGGGAAGCATGGCGGGTGTAGGAGTAAGCAACATGGATTTTCAAGCTGCTTTTGTGCAGATGACCCAATTGTTGATGAATATGAATCGGGATCAACAAAGAAGGAGCAAAGGGAAGAAAAAAGAACCAAAATATGAAACTGAAGATTCTGATGCAGAATATGGCAGGTACAAACCAGCGCCTCTGGAGAAGTATAAAGGAGAAAGGGATTCTTTAGTTCTTGAGAGATGGCTGAATCTCATGCAACAATACATGAATATTCTGAAAGTGCCCACAAAGAAACGGGGGGAAGTAGCATCTCAGCATCTGGGTGATCAGGCTTATGATTGGTGGTTGGCAAAAGAGAAAGATAGAATAGAACAAGGAAAAACACGAGTGATGGGTTGGGAAGAGATGCGCATGGAGCTTAGAAATTATTTTATCCCCAAGAATGAGAAATTTAAAGTGAGAGATGAGTGGCGAGCTCTAAAACAACAAACGGGGAAGATGAGGGAGTACATAGCAAAATACAGAGCATTCATGCTTCAACTACAAGATATGGACGCGGTGAGTAAATTACATGGATTTTTGTATGGATTGCAAGATTGGGCCCGTAGAGAGATAGAGAAGCAAGAACCGGAAGATATCAAAGAAGCTTTTGAGATGACAGAGAGGTTGGCAGATATGGAATTTAGGAGGTCTCTGGGAGGAGGAAGAGGAGCATCGTTTAATACGACAAACCAAACGCAAGCTACATGGAGAACACCGCCGGTGGGGCGAGGTGGAGAAGTGAATCGAGGTGGAGAGACGAATCGGGGTGCGGAGAGTGTAGCTTCATCACCATCAGTGTACATGCCCCCTAACATGCAGTACCCAAGACTGGGGGGCACGGCGCCACAGTGGAATAGCGAAAGGAGTGGGTATAGTCAAGGTAGAGGCTTTTCAAATTGGAATACAGGACCGCGAGGATGTTTTACCTGTGGAGGATCTCATTTTGCTAGAGAGTGTCCGCAAACACAAGGAACGAGCAGAACACGAGTGGCGGCAGCTAGTGCATCGGACCAAGAATATAGAAGTGAAGCAAATCAGGGAGTCAGAATCACAGAAGTGGAAGAGGATGAGTCAAAGGGGTCAGGAGGAGAGGCAGAGCGCCTCAAAGTGGGAGTACTTCAAGTGCGAGCGAGTTTATTGGCAGCAAAATTACCAGCAGTTCAACACTTGTATGTGGATGGAATAGTAAACGCGCACAAGCAGAGATTGATGATAGACACGGGAGCTACTCACAATTTTATGACGCCGCAGCTGGCAAAGAAAATCGGGGTAGAGAAGTGGTCAAAATTGGAGACTTGCACAGTGAGTTTTGGACAAGGTAAAGAGTCAAATGTACGCATTGCTTATGGAGTGTTTATTCAGCTAGGAGATTGGAAAGCGAAGATGGATTTTGTGATCGTACCAATGGATGAGTTTGAGGCAATTTTGGGGTTGACATGGTATGATAAATATGTTTTGGCTATGTTTGGAAAGGGAACAAACCAGATTGTGCTAGATATGAATGGATCTACAGTGACGATAAACTATTATAGGCCGAAACCGCAGGTGAGCCCAAAGCGAGGAGAGGTGGCAAGTGAAGAAAAAGGGAAGATGGCTCAGGTGGAGGTAAAAGCAACAAAGGGGGAGAGTAGCGGGAGCAAGCAGAATGATAAGACCAAACCAGTGGAGATAAATAAAGAAAAAGGTAAGCAGCCACAATGGTGCAGTGCCAAACAAGTAGAGAAGGAGTTGAAGAGGGGAAGCTCAGTACACTTATGCATTATGCGAGCGATGGATCTAGCTGAAGAGGAAGAAAAAGAGCCGATGATAGGAGATAGCAGGGTGAGGGAAGTGTTAGAAGAGTTCAAGGACGTCATGCCAAAGAAGTTACCACCGGGATTACCCCCGAAGCGTTCAGTTGATCATAGGATAGAATTGGTGCCGGGGGCTACTCCGCCGGCGCGCCCACCCTACCGAATGACGAATGAAGAATTGGCAGAGTTGAAGAGGCAACTTAATGAATTATTAGAAGCAGGTTTTATTAGAAGGAGCCGTTCACCTTACGGGGCACCAGTTTTGTTTGTCAGGAAAAAGGATGGAACAATGAGATTATGTGTGGATTACCGGGCACTTAACAAAATCACAATCCGTAATAGGTATCCTATGCCCTTAGTAGATGATTTGTTGGATAGACTGGCTGGAGCCAAATACTTCACAAAAATTGATTTACGCTCAGGGTATCATCAGATAAGAATAGCAGATGGAGACATTGAGAAAATAGCTTTCCGTACTCGCTATGGCAGTTTTGAGTGGCTCGTGTTGGGATTCGGCATGACCAATGCACCGCCAACATTTTGCACATTGGTAGATAACTCGTTCGGTGATTTTTTGGATGTATTTCTCGTAGTATACATTGATGATCTCTTGATTTTCAGCAAGACCTTTGAAGAGCATAAGGAGCATATAAGAAAGGTACTGGAGAGACTCCGGGAACATAAGCTGTTTGCCAAACCAGAGAAGTGTGAATTTGCGGTGAAAGAGGTGGAGTTTCTAGGCTTCATCGTAAAGGAAGGAAAAGTAGCCGTGGATCCCAAAAAGGTGGAGGCAGTACAGAACTGGCAGCCGCCGACTACACCGCGGCAAGTCAGAGAGTTCTTGGGCTTTACAGTTTTCTGCCGTAAGTTTATAAAAGGGTATAGTGGAATCACGTGGCCATTGGCGGCACTGACGGGGAGCAACACAAAGTTCTCATGGGGAGAAAGAGAGCAAGAGGCTTTTGAAACACTCAAGAGGGCTATGAGCTCAGCGCCAGCGCTTAAGATGCCGGATTTTACCAAACCGTTTGAAATTCATACGGATGCTTCGGATTATGCCTTAGGAGGAGTGCTGATTCAGGATGGTCATCCGATATACTATGAGTCCAAAAAGTTTTCCCCTACTGAACGAAGATGGTCTACTCATGAGAAAGAAATGCTGGCAGTGATTCATTGTTTGCGGAAGTGGCGACACTATGTTCAGGATAAACACACCAGAGTGCATACTGACAATATCTCTTTGAAGTATTTTCAGACGCAGCCAAAGCTGTCACCCAAACAAGCCAGGTGGCAGGATTTTTTGGCTGACTTTGATGTGGAGATCCTGCACAAACCGGGCTCGGCTAACAAAATGGCGGACGCATTGAGCCGCAAGGCTGAGCTGCAAGTCATGACATTCTCAACATGAAGTGATTTTTTGGCTGCTGTAAAGCAGTCTACTCAAACTGACAACGAGATGCAGAAGCTGATTGAAGATCTGCTTGAGGGAAGAACAGCATGGGGGATGTATGAATTGAAGGAGGGATTGCTATACATGCGTGAGAAACTCTATATCCCAGATGACCTGGAGCTCAAAAAGACTATTCTTAAAGAGGCGCATGATTGTAAGCTGGCAGGGCACACAGGACAGACTAGGACTCTAGAAAGAATACAAAGACATCTGTTCTGGCCTAAGATGCGGGAGGAGGTTATAGAATATGTTAGAACTTGCCCGACCTGCCAGCTAGTGAAGGCACAACGACTGAGACCGGCTGGTCTGCTACAACCCATGCCAGTACCGTCGCGCCCGTGGGATGTGATCAGTATGGACTTCATTCTGGAGTTGCCAAAGTCCCATGGGCACAATGCTATCTTCGTTGTAGTGGATTATTTTTCAAAACAAGCACACTTTGTGCCCACCACTATTCCACTCACAGCGGCGACGGTGGCACAACTCTTCTTCAGTCGGGTCTTCAAATACCACGGGTTGCCTTTGGCCATAGTCTCTGACCGGGATGTTCGGTTCATGAGCAATATGTGGAAGGAGTTGTTCAAATTGTTAGACACTCAGCTTAGGTTCTCCTCCTCATATCACCCGCAGACCGATGGGCAGACGGAGCGGGTGAATCAGGGTATTGAAGATTATATCCGCGCCTATGTTCGCGCTGATCAAAAGGATTGGGCCCTGTACCTGGATGTGCTGGAGTATCACTACAACTCCTCTCTTCATAGCGCGACAGGTTTCACTCCGTTTGAGCTCGCAACTGGCAAGGAAGTCATCACACCCTTGGCGCTGGCAACGGAGCAAGTTCCACGCGTGGAAGACCCGGACGCGGAAGAGTTCTTAAACAGGTGGAGGGATAGGCTGAAGGCGGCCCAGGAAAGCTTAAAGGGAAGCAAGGTCATCATGGCAAGACGTTTCAATACGAAACGGCGTCAACTTGAGTTCTTCCCGGGCGATCTAGTGCTGGTGAGCTCACAAAACATGGCTCTACCCAAAAACCTCACACCGAAGTTCAATCACATATATTACGGGCCGTATAAGGTGGTGGAGCAACTCAATGATGTGACGTATAAGCTCCAGTTACCTAGAGGAGTATGCGTTCACGATGCATTTCATGTCTCCCTGTTGAGGCGCTTTCACGGTGATACAAAATTCGGACGGCAAGTTCCTCTTCCTGCTTCACATGCCAACTTGCCCTTCGAAGCTGAGGCAATCCTTCAATCAAGGTTTGTCAACAGGTGGCCTGAATTTCTAGTTAAGTGGAAGGGCAGACCCCTGAAAGAGGCGACGTGGGTCAAGGAGTCGGATGTGCTGGAGAAAGCTCGGGATTTGCTGCTCGAGTTTGCCAACAGGGATTGAAGACAGACTCCTCGGCCCGTTTGTACAAAATGTACATACCTTTGAGAGCATAACTAAGTAGGGGCATTCTTATATGTATATGCAACTTTCAAATTTTTGGCTAGGAGTATGGGGGAATAACAATGTATATACTATCATAAGAATCCTTAGCCCGTCAACTCGAAGTGGGCTTCGAGTTTTTTGAAGGGGGGGTGTGTATAGGGGAGGTACCTTACTCGAGGCTTGGCTCTCCTTGGTGGCGACTCGGCGCGGGGCTGATTCTCGTCACGCTTGGGCATGGTTAAGTGGCTCGGGGCTTCCTCCAGGAAAATATAGGTGGGAAGGTGAGTGACTTGAGTGAAAAAGTGAGGGGGGGGATTAGTTTCTTCTTGGGTTGAGAGGTGAGGGGGTTATAGGAAGGGCCCGGGGTTTCCTCCCTTGGCTCTTGCGTAAGCACCAAAAACGTCCGTTTTACCTTCAAAAAGGCTCCTTGCACGTTTGGGGGAGTTGGAAAGACTTGTCTTTTGGCCCGACTTTGAGTTGAGAGCTTGATCTATCATAACAACACCTATGAGGGAGTACTCCTTGTAGCTCCCTCACCCACGGTTTGGGCGTCGTGTTGATGCGCGTTGATAGCTCCACCCACCCTCCGTGACATGGTCCCTTGCTGAGCCCGTGCAAGCTTGTAAATGCTTCCTAGCTATGAATATGACGTAAAGCCCCCAAGATGGGCCCTTTGGTAAAACCTCGCGTCGTGCTCCATTCCGTGTCGCGTTCCGTGACGTGTTCCGTGACGTGTTGAGGTGCCTCGTGACGCGTTCCGGGGTCAAAATGCAAAGTTTCCAGAAAGGGTCTAGTGCCGCCCCGGGGCCTAGACGGGGTCCCGAAAGGGTCCCGGAAGGGTCTCTGAGGGTTGGTCCATCACACTTGGTATTAGAGCCGCCCTCACGGGTGGCGTGTGCAAACCATCGTGTTGGGGAGCCTGGGCTGAGGCGTAATGGAAAAACTTTGAAGGGTACCTTACTAGCACAAAAGATTGAGGTGGTGGAGAATTTTTACAAAAAAAAAAGAAGGCTTATTGAAGATTTCTTTGAGTTGGGAGAGGAGATAAGGGGGTTGAAGAAGAAGATGGAGGCAGGGGGTGAGAAGGTAAAAAGTGAGTTGAGGAAGAAGGTGGGGAAGATGGAAGAGGATCAGGAGGAGCTGAAAGAAGACCTGATGGATCTGAACGATGATATCGAAAAGTGGATCGCAAAGAGAACCAAGGTGGAACAATGGGAAGCACTAGAGGTGGAGAGTGAGTTGAGGAAAAATTTTTCTTTGGATTTTGGAATGTCTATTGCTTACGGAGGAATGCCGGGAGAAAAAAGAGAAAGGATGGTGAGGAGGAGTGAGGATGAGGAGAAGGGGAGTGAGAAGGGGATGGAGAAGAGGAAAATAGTCGGTGCTGAGACGATGAAGTCTATGCAAAGGGAAGACGTGGTGAAGAGAAATGTAGAGGAGGAACGTGGGAAGATGAAAGGGGTGGAGAAGAAGAAAACAGATGATGCGGAGTTGAGGAAAGCTATGCCTAAACTTGTGAACGTGCCGCCACGGCGGTCTATGCCTACAAAATGTGTGGGGCCGAGTTCGAGCCCCGAATCAGAGGAAGAGGATGAGGAGGAAAGTGAGGATGAGGATGAGGGGAAGAAGAGGGCTATGAAGGCCCAATTTTTTCATCTAATGAAGATTATGAAAAAGGGGTTGGAGGAGCGGGGTATTTCGGAAAAGGATGATATACGGGCTAAGGCAAAAGCGCCGGCCCCCTGTTTGAAGAGGAAGGAGGTGGATGAGAAGGGTGTAGTGAAGAAGAGGAACGCAGATTTGGTGGTGAGGCAGGAGGTGCAGCAGGAAAGGATCGTGAAGAGGAATGTGGTGTTCAAGGAAGGGGAAGGAAGGAAGTGTGTTGTGGATGGAGTGCTGATTGAGGAAATGGACGAGGCCGAAGAGGCTAAGTCAAAATCCTGTGCTAAGAATGTGCTGCGGGGCTACATGCCATATGTGCTAGAAGAGATAGGAGGAAAGGGGAGGAGGAAAGAAGGAATGAAAGGAGAGAAGAAGGAAGGCTCGTCCGGCCCAGCGAGCATAAACGAACTGGGACCACATGCTATGCCTGTTAACCATGTTGAGCCAAAAATGTATACTGAGTTGAAGAAATGTGTTGTTGATGAAGCGAAGCGTGGTGAGAAAAGGGGGGAGCTGAAGAAGAAGGAAATCTTGGAGCAAGGTGGGGGTAAACTGAAAGAAGATGGAGCGTTGAAGCGTGATGTCGAGTTGAAGCGTGCGGAAGTGGAGGAAGGGAAGGAAAGCTCGTCCGGCCCAGCGAGCATAAACGAACTGGTGCCTTGTATTTTACCATATATAGATATGAAGATGAGAAATAGTAGCCAGTTGAGGCGGGTTGAGTTAGGAAGTAAGAAAGTTTTGAAGTGTGTTGAGGTAGGAGAGAAGAAGGAAGACTCGTCTAGCCCAGCGAGTATAAAAGAACTGGTGCCTTGTAAGCTATCTTGTGCGGATGAGAAGAAGGAAGAAAACGGTGTTTTGAGATGTGTTGGAGTAGGGGAGGAGAAGGAAGACTCGTTTGGCCCAGCGAGTATAAATGAACTGGAGCCTTGTATTTCACTATTTTTGGGTTGTGTTGGAGAGGAGGAGGCGAAGGAAGACTCGTCTAGCCCAGCGAGTATAAACGAACTGGAGCCCCGTATTTTACTAAGTAGTGATAATGAGTTGAAGAGAAGTAAAGTAGATAAGGAGCTATGTGGAGAAGGGGTGATGCGGAAGGTAGGAGTAGGAGAGGAGAAGGAAGGCTCGTCCGGCCCAGCGAGCATAAACGAACTGGGACCATCTTGTATGCTAGGTAGGAATGCGGAAGTGTGTGTAGGAGTAGGGAAGGGTAAGGAGGACTCGTCGGGGCCAGCGAGTATAAACGAACTGGTGCCTTGTGTTTTGTCTGATGAAAAGCGGAAGATTGTGGATGAGGAAGACTCCTTGCGCCGGGAGAATAAACGAACGGGCAACCTGGGTGCTAAGCTCATGAGCCGCGAGGATAAACGAATGGCCAAATGTGTTGAGGATGGGGAAGACTCCTTGCGCCGGGAGGATAAACGAACGGGCAACCCTTGTGTCAAGCTCGTGAGCCGCGAGGGTAAACGAATGGCCGGATGTGTTGAGGATGGGGAAGACTCCTTGCGCCGGGAGGATAAACGAACGGGCAACCCTTGTGTGAAGCTCGTGAGCCGCGAGGGTAAACGAATGGCCGGATGTGTTGAGGAGGATGGAGAGGAGCTCGTGAGCCGCGAGGGTAAACGAATGGCCGGATGTGTTGAGGAGGATAGAGAGGAGCTCGTGAGCCGCGAGGGTAAACGAATGGCCGGGTGTGTTGAGGAGGATGGAGAGGAGCTCGTTAGCCGCGAGGGTAAAAGAATGGCTTTGTGTGATGAGGAAGGCTCCTTGCGCCGGGAGGGTAAACGAATGGTTGCACGTTGGGTGAAGAAGGAGAGGAAGAGGAGAGTTGAGGAAGAGAGGAGTAGTGTGGAGGAGAGGAGGAAGCGTGTTGGTGAGGAAGGAAGTGTTGAGAAGAAGAAGAGAAGGAAGATTTGGAAACCAGTGAACTTATCATTTGTCTATGGGGCAAAGGAGGAGACAATCTTGTCAAATCCAATGCCCCTTGAATCCGAATCGGCTAGCAGGCGACAACGGGTTAGCTTTCGCAAGAAAGTGAAGTCCCACTGCTGCGAAACCGAGGAGGAGTTAACTTGCGCTTCAATGGCTAAGTCGGAGGGTACAAAGCCCTCATGCAGCAAACGAGGAGCAAAGGCCGAATCCGAGGGTAACAGACCCTCACGCGGCTTAAAGATTGGGAGTGCTGGGGAGCTCCGAGTGTGGTCCAACCATGGCAAGTGCGTCTTCAAGAGGCGAACCCAAGTGGTGAGTTTCGGGGAGGCCCATGAGTCAAGGAAACCCACGTGCGCAGTCAAGCCCATTCTGGTCTCTGGGCCTAAGGGATGCAACCATCTTGGCGGAATCAAAGTGGCCGAAAGACTACGAGATGAAACCAAGGAGGAGGCAAGGGGGCTTCACACTCCTATGAGTTCCATGCAGATCCGGCTCTTCAAGGAGCAAGCAATGAAGAAGGGGGCGAGGTGTGAAGGCTTAGCTCTCGCGCGTGCTGTCAAGACGGATCCGGGCATGTTCAGGCCCATTTCTGAAGCAAAGCGAGGCGTGGTGGCCCCTCACCGAGAGTTGCTTGAGCAGATGGGAACCTTCTTGTCTTTTCAGGCCATACATGGCCAGTTCGACGTGACTACGGCGGGGGACATAACCTTCGCGATGCAAGCCCGAAGGTTCAACGCTATGCAATGGACCAGACAGGCTTTCATGTTCTGCGTAGAGATTGATCTGGCCATCAAGGGCCTGAAATTTCAAGTTGGCTTGGCATGTACGGATAGATCTAGAGCCTGCCTTCTTTTCTTGCGCATGATACAGTCAGATCTGGGCAACAGAGGCCCGAAGGTGATCGCGGCGAGGGAAATGGCCCTCACACTCCAGGCGCGGCGGTTTGATGCAACCCATCAGGTCGTCACGAGCTGGCCAGGCGCTCTAACTCTCCAGTCCAACCAGGGTCCGTGCTCTCATCCTATCTTTCGGCCGGGGCAAACTTCAAGAAGGGTGGGGGCATTTGATGCGGGAGACTCGAATCTCTCGCGGCAGGCTAAGCGACGTGCTCCTTGCGGACGCGTCGTGCGGGCTGTTCCTGGCACACGTGCTCCTCGTGCAGCTCAGTCCAACGGAAAACTTCCCCAGATCTTCTTCAAGCTAACTCTAAGTGGGTTCAAAGAGTGTGCCGCAACGTGGGGAAGAATTCCAAGCATCCTAAGTGCTCCCCTTGCAGGTCAGTCCAACAGAAGACTTCCCCAAATCCAACTCAAGCATAACAAAGTTTAGTTCAAGGTGTGCGCTGCAACGCGGGGAAGGATTCTAGACGCGAGTGAGATGGACCTCGCGCGAAGGGCCAAACGGCATGCTGCTTCCCAGCAGGTCGAGTGGTTTTCTTCAAAAAGAGCTTCATGTCAGATTCGTGCCTCCAAGGGCACAAAGAGAACAGCTAGAGGAAAAGGGCGCGCGTCACTGAAGATTCGGACGATGAAGGTCCAACTCTTTTCAAGGGGAGGTGCGTTCAAGGCAAAACGCACCTCGTACACTCCCTTCATCCGCAATGAAATGCAAGATCTCGCCAATGAGGGCCTTCTTCCGCAAGGTGTCATTGCCTGGACCCTTGCATTATGGGCTTGGCATTCAGAGTGAAAGCTGTGTGCTAAGTCCTTAATCCACAGGCAGCTCGGCGCGCTCAAGCTGCTTGGCCTAAGTTGGAGCATGGGTGCACAACATGTCTTCGACTGGGTTACCCTCCATTCTGTGTTTGTAAATGTTGGTCAGCAGGTGGATGGGTTGATGTGCACAATAAAGTCTCTTTCACAATTCTGCCCAAGTCCCATTCTACTCCACAGTTGTAAATTGAGTCAGTGGGTGGAATGCAAGAAGTATGAAAAGTCCATGTTTCACGTTTGTAAATAGAGTCAGTGAGCATGGCACCTAGCGGGTAGACACTGGCCGCCTTGATAGCGAGGCGTGTTAAGACCCCCGACGATAAATATGAGTCTGAGTCATCTTGCAATTTTCAAAGGCCAGTAAGTTGTGCCTCCCTCACTCGATGTGGTCATCGAGTTTTTTCAAGGGGAGGTGTGTATGAGGGAGTACTCCTTGTAGCTCCCTCACCCACGGTTTGGGCGTCGTGTTCATGCGCGTTGATAGCTCCACCCACCCTCCGTGACATGGTCCCTTGCTGAACCCGTGCAAGCTTGTAAATGCTTCCTAGCTATGAATATGACGTAAAGCCCCCAAGATGGGCCCTTTGGTAAAACCTCGCGTCGTGCTCCATTCCGTGTCGCGTTCCGTGACGTGTTGAGGTGCCCCGTGACGCGTTCCGGGGTCAAAATGCAAAGTTTCCAGAAAGGGTCTAGTGCCGCCCCGGGGCCTAGACGGGGTCCCGAAAGGGTCCCGGAAGGGTCTCTGAGGGTTGGTCCATCACAACACCTATGAGGGAGTACTCCTTGTAGCTCCCTCACCCACGGTTTGGGCGTCGTGTTGATGCGCGTTGATAGCTCCACCCACCCTCCGTGACATGGTCCCTTGCTGAGCCCGTGCAAGCTTGTAAATGCTTCCTAGCTATGAATATGACGTAAAGCCCCCAAGATGGGCCCTTTGGTAAACCTCGCGTCGTGTTCCATTCCGTGTCGCGTTCCGTGACGTGTTCCGTGACGTGTTGAGGTGCCCCGTGACGCGTTCCGGGGTCAAAATGCAAAGTTTCCAGAAAGGGTCTAGAGCCGCCCCGGGGCCTAGACGGGGTCCCGAAAGGGTCCCGGAAGGGTCTCTGAGGGTTGGACCATCACACTTGGTATCAGAGCCGCCCTCACGGGTGGCGTGTGCAAACCATCGTGTTGGGGAGCCTGGGCTGAGGCGTAATGGAAAAACTTCGAAGGGTACCTTACAAGCACAAAAGATTGAGGTGGTGGAGAATTTTTACAAAAAAGAAAGAAGGCTTATTGAAGATTTCTTTGAGTTGGGAGAGGAGATAAGGGGGTTGAAGAGGAAGATGGAAATGGGAGGTGAGAAGGAAAAACGTGAGTTGAAGAAGAAGGTTGGGAAGATGGAAGAAGATCAGGAGGAGCTGAAAGAGGATCTGATAGATCTGAATGAGGATATTGAAAAATGGATCGCAAAGAGAACAAAGGTGGAGGAGTGGGAGGCACTAGAGGTGGAGAGTGAATTGAGGAGAAATTTTTCTTTGGACTATGGAATGTCGATTGCTTATGGAGGAATGCCAGGGGAAAGAAGAGAAAGAGGGGTGAGGAGGAATGATGATGAGGAGGAAGGGAGTAAGAAGGAGATGGAGAAGAAGAAAACGGATGCTGAGACGATGAAGTCCAAAAAAAGGGAAGACGTGGTGAAGAAAAGTGCAGGGGAGGAACGTGGGAAGAAGAAAGAGGTGGAGGAGAAGAAAATAGACGATGCCGAGTTGAGAAAATCTATGCCTAAACCTATGAATGCGCCGCCACGGCGGTCTATGCCTTTGAAATGTGTGGAGCCGAGTTCGAGCTCCGGGTTTGAGGAAGAGGATGAGGAGGATAGTGAGGATGAGGAGGAGAGTGAGGATGAGGATGAGGAGAAGATGCGGGCAATGAAGGCCCAGTTTGTGCAGCTAATGAAAATTATGAAAAAGGGTCTGAAGGAGCGGGGTATTTCGGAAAAGGAGGGTATGCAGGCTAAGGCAAAAGCGCCGGCCCCATGTTTGAAGAGGAATGAGCTGGACGAGAAGGGTGTAGTGAAGAAGCGGAATGCAAATTTGGCGATGAGGCAGGGTGTGCAGAAGGAGACAAATTTGAAGAAGAATGTGATGTTCGGGGAAGAAAAGGGAAAGAGGTGTGTTGTGGATGGGGTGGTGATTGAGGAGGTGGACGAGGCCGAAGAGGCCAAGTCAAAATCTTGTACTAAGAATGTGCTGCGGGGCTATATGCCCTATGTATTAGAGGAGATAGGAGAGAAGGGGAAGAGGAAAGAAGGGAAGAAAGGAGAGAAGAAGGAAGGCTCGTCCGGCCCAGCGAGCATAAACGAACTGGGACCACATGCTATGCCTGATAATCGTGTTAAGCCAAAAATGTGTGCTGAGTTGAAGTCTTGTGTCGATGCTGAGACGAAGAGCGGTATGGAGAGGGGTGTGTTAAGGAGTGAAGCGGAGGTGAAGTGTGCTAAACTGAAAAAATATGCTGAGGGGAAGGAAGGTGTGGTCGATGAAGCGAAGCATGGTGAAATGTCAAGATTGTGGGAGAGAAGGAAGGAGTCTCGCTTGAAGCTTTCTTGCTTGCACAATGGGGGAAGACACACAAGGGTGGAGGCTGAAAACAGTTTTCCTCTTCTTAGTTGTGTAAGCCAAAAGAACTCAAGTACAAAGAAATAGAAGAACCCTATATATGGGTCTCAACCAAACTCAACTAACTAAGGTGGCATACTAACTGAGCCACGAACTAGAATAGATAAGGATAGCTATCATGTAGCTATTATTCATGGGCGGTGTACCAACCGCGTCTGCAACTGACAAGTCGGTGACATAAATATACAACGGTCACCCTGGCGTATCACGAGTGGAGCTCGATATCTCAACAGAAAAGAGGGGGGAGCTGAAGAAGAAGGAAATCTTGGAGCAAGGTGGGGGTAAGTTGAAAGAAGATGGAGCGCTGAAGCGTGATGCTGAGTTGAAGTGTGCTGGAGCGGAGGAAGGGAAGGAAGGCTCGTCGGGCCCAGCGAGCATAAACGAACTGGTGCCTTGTATTTTACCATGTATAGATATTGAGATAAAGAGTAGAAGCCAATTGAGGCGTGCTGAGTTAGGAGGTAAGCGAGTTTTGAAGTGTGCTGAGGTAGGAGGGAAGAAGGAAGACTCGTCTAGCCCAGCGAGTATAAAAGAACTGGTGCCATGTAAGCTATATTATGCGGATGAGGAGAAAGAAGAAGATGATTTTTTGAGTTGTGTTGAAGAAGAGGAGGTGAAGGGAGACTCGTCTAGCCCAGCGAGTATAAACGAACTGGAGCCCCGTATTTTACTAAGTAGTGATAATGAGTTGAAGAGAGGTAAAGTAGATAAGGAGTTATGTAGAGATGGCGTGAGAAGGAAAGCAGGAGTAGGAGAGAAGGAGGAAGGCTCGTCCGGCCCAGCGAGCATAAACGAACTGGGACCATCTTGTATGCTAAGTAGGAATGCGGAAGTGTGCGTAGGAGTAGGGAAGGGTAAGGAGGACTCGTCGGGGCCAGCGAGTATAAACGAACTGGTGCCTTGTGTTTTTTCGGATGCGGATAAGAAGATGAAGATTGAGGATGGAGAAGACTCCTTGCGCCGGGAGAATAAACGAACGGGCAACCTTGGTGCTAAGCTCGTGAGCCGTGAGGATAAACGAATGGCCGGATGTGTTGAGGATGGGGAAGACTCCTTGCGCCGGGAGGATAAACGAACGGGCAACCCTTGTGTGAAGCTCGTGAGCCGCGAGGGTAAACGAATGGCCGGATGTGTTGAGGAGGATGGAGAGGAGCTCGTGAGCCGCGAGGGTAAACGAATGGCCTTGTGTGATGAGGAGGGCTCCTTGCGCCGGGAGGGTAAACGAATGGTTGCACGCTGGGTGAAGAAGGAGAGGAAGAGAAGAGTTGAGGAACAGAGGAGTAGTGTGGAGGAGAGGAGAAAGCGTGTTGGAGAGGAAGGAAGTGTTGAGAAGAGGAAGAGGAGGAAGATGTGGAAACCCGTGAACCATGCAACTGTCTATGGGGCAAAGGAGGAGACAACCTTGTCGAGTCCGATGCCCCTTGAATCCGAATCGGCTAGCAGGCGACAACGGGTTAGCTTTCGCAAGAAAGTGAAGTCCCACTCCTGTGAAACCGAGGAGGAGTTAACTTGTGCTTCAATGGCTAAGTCAGAGGGTACAAAGCCCTCATGCAGCAAGCGAGGAGCAAAGGCCGATTCCGAGGGTAACAGACCCTCACACGGCATAAAGATTGGGAGTGCTGGGGAGCTCCGAGTGTGGTCCAACCATGGCAAGTGCGTCTTCAAGAGGCGAACCCAAGTGGTGAGTTTCGGGGAGGCTCATGAGTCAAGGAAACCCACGTGCGTAGTCAAGCCCATTCTGGTCTCTGGGCCAAAGGGATGCAACCATCTTGGCGGAATCAAAGTGGCCGAAAGACTACGAGATGAAACCAAGGAGGAGGCAAGGGGGCTTCACACTCCTATGAGTTCCATGCAGATCCGGCTCTTCAAGGAGCAAGCAATGAAGAAGGGGGCGAGGTGTGAAGGCTTAGCTCCCGCGCGTGCTGTCAAGACGGATCCGGGCATGTTCAGGCCCATTTCTGAAGCAAAGCGAGGCGTGGTGGCCCCTCACCGAGAGTTGCTTGAGCAGATGGGAACCTTCTTGTCTTTTCAGGCCATACAGGGCCAGTTCGACGTGACTACGGCGGGGGACATAACCTTCGCAATGCAAGCCCGAAGGTTCAACGCTATGCAATGGACCAGACAGGCTTTCATGTTCTGCGTAGAGATTGATCTGGCCATCAAGGGCCTGAAATTTCAAGTTGGCTTGGCATGTACGGATAGATCTAGAGCCTGCCTTCTTTTCTTGCGCATGAGACAGTCAGATCTGGGCAACAGAGGCCCGAAGGTGATCGCGGCGAGGGAAATGGCCCTCACACTCCAGGCGCGGCGGTTTGATGCAACCCATCAGGTCGTCACGAGCTGGCCAGGCGCTCTAACTCTCCAGTCCAACCAGGGTCCGTGCTCTCATCCTATCCTTCGGCCGGGGCAAACTTCAAGAAGGGTGGGGGCATTTGATGCGGGAGACTCGAATCTCTCGCGGCAGGCTAAGCGACGTGCTCCTTGCGGGCGCGTCGTGCGGGCTGTTCCTGGCACACGTGCTCCTCGTGCAGCTCAGTCCAACGGAAAACTTCCCCAGATCTTCTTCAAGCTAACTCAAGGTGGGTTCAAAGAGTGTGCTGCAACGTGGGGAAGAATTCCAAGCATCCGAAACGCTCCCCTCGCAGGTCAGTCCAACAGAAGACTTCCCCAAATCCAACTCAAGCCTCACAAAGGTCAATTCAAGGTGTGCGCTGCAATGCGGGGAAGGATTCTAGACGCGAGGGAAATGGATCTCGCGCGAAGGGCCAAACGGCATGCTGCTTCCCAGCAGGTCGGGTGGTTTTCTTCAAAAAGAGCTTCATGTCAGATTCGTGCCTCCAAGGGCACAAAGACAACAGCTAGAAGAAAAGGGCGCGCGCTACTGAAGATTCGGACGATGGAGGTCCAACTCTTTTCAAGGGGAGGTGCGTTCAAGGCAAAACGCACCTCGTACACTCCCTTCATCGGCAGTGAAGTGCAAGATCTCGCCAATGAGGGCCTTCTTCCGCAAGGTGTCATTGCCTGGACCCTTGCATTCTGGGCTTGGCATTCAGAGTGAAAGCTGCTTGCTAAGTCCTTAGTCCACAGGCAGCTCGGCGCGCTCAAGCTGCTTGGCCTAAGTTGGAGCATGGGTGCACAACATGTCTTCGACTGGGTTACCCTCCATTCTGTGCTTGTAAATTTTTGGTCAGCAGGTGGATGGGTTGATGTGCACAATAAAGTCTCTTTCACAATTCTGCCTAAGTCCCATTCTACTCCACAGTTGTAAATTGAGTCAGTGGGTGGAATGCAAGAAGTATGAAAAGTCCATGTTTCACGTTTGTAAATAGAGTCAGTGAGCATGGCACCTAGCGGGTAGACACTGGCCGCCTTGATAGTGAGGCGTGTTAAGACCCCCGACGATAAATATGAGTCTGAGTCATCTTGCAATTTTCGAAGGCCAGTAAGTTGTGCCACCCCACTCGATGTGGTCATCGAGTTTTTTCAAGGGGAGGTGTGTATGAGGGAGTACTCCTTGTAGCTCCCTCACCCACGGTTTGGGCGTCGTGTTGATGCGCGTTGATAGCTCCACCCACCCTCCGTGACATGGTCCCTTGCTGAGCCCGTGCAAGCTTGTAAATGCTTCCTAGCTATGAATATGACGTAAAGCCCCCAAGATGGGCCCTTTGGTAAACCTCGCGTCGTGTTCCATTCCGTGTCGCGTTCCGTGACGTGTTCCGTGACGTGTTGAGGTGCCCCGTGACGCGTTCCGGGGTCAAAATGCAAAGTTTCCAGAAAGGGTCTAGAGCCGCCCCGGGGCCTAGACGGGGTCCCGAAAGGGTCCCGGAAGGGTCTCTGAGGGTTGGACCATCACAACACCTATAGGGGAGGTACCCTACTCGAGGCTTGGCTCTCCTTGGGCGCGTCGCGGCATGGGGCTGTAGTGCGTGTCGCTTGGGCATGGTTAAGTGGCTCGGGGCTTCCCCCAGGAATAGGTGAGTGGGGATGGTGAGTGCAAACAGTGAGAGTGAGGGGGAAAAGGGTAGTCTTTTTATGGGGCGAGAGGTGAGTGGGGTGTTGTGCTACCACAAAGGGTTTCGGAGGTGCGTCCTTGCGTGAGCACCAAAAACTTTCAAGTGCCTTGAGGAAAAAGCTCCTTGCCCGTTGGGGGGAGACATCATGGTGGACTGTGAAACCGTGTCGCGTTGCCGTGCCGTGTCGCGCTGAGGCGCCGTGTTGAGTTGAGAAACCGTGCCGTGTTATGTTGAGGACCCATGTCGCGTTATGGTGATATGTCGTGTTGGGGTGCCATGTTGAGGCCCAAAGGGCGTGATATGCCATGTTTTGATGTGTTATGGTGCCGAGGCATGTTGTGGTGGTTTTTGGGGTCCGTGACACTTGGTATCAGAGCAGGACCCCCGTGACGCATCGGAGACGTCCGGAGGCGGGGGATGGGTAAAAAAGGCAAAAATTCAAAAATTTTAAGAAAAATTCGGAAAAAATCATAAAAAATTCAAAAAAATTCAAAAATTCACAAAAAATTCAAAAAATGGGAAAAAGCAGGAAAAGTGGGAAAAAAGTTAAAAATGACCAAAAAGAAGAAGAAAAAGAGCGTAACGAAGCCGAGAAGCTGAGGATTGAGAATTTGTATGCTTCGAAAAACAAGGTTTTGGCTCAGTGGTTTGATTGCGAAGATGAACGGAGGATTTTATGGGCTACAAAGGTGAAGTGGGTGTAGAAAGGCTACAGTTTTTCTAAAGAAGAAGAAAATGATTTGGAAAACAGATTGGCTAGAGTGAGAGAAAAACAAAGCAACATCAAAATACTACTTCGAGCGTTGAATGGAAAAATCAATGAATGGGTTGAAGAACATAGAAGCAATGCAAAAATTGATTTGTTACTCATAGAGCGGGAGTTAAGAGTGGAAATCATTGAAGAGTATGGAGAGGGGGTAGCGGGAGACAAGATGCCAGATGAAAAAGGAAAAGCTACGAAACCCCAAGTAGTTCAAGAGAAGCCATGTACTCAAAATACAAATCTGAGTGGTAATATGTCAAATGAAAAGGCTAAAGCTGCGGAGACTCAAGTGATGCAAGAAAAGTCATGTGCTCGAATGAAGGAGTCTAGTAGTAAAAGTGAGATGAGGGTTGATGGAGGAGACAATGTTGACTATGCTATCGTTGAAAATCAGTTGGCTATGGCAAAAGAGGCATTATCTAGTGGAAAACTGAGTGGAGAACAACGTAGTGCATTTATACAGGTGATGAAAACATTGAAGAAGGGGCTGGCGGAGCGAAAAGTTCAACATGGAGAAAAGGCCAAGCTACCAAAGGCCATAAGCGAATCGAGAGACGAAGACTCAGAGGCCGGAAGACCAGATACATGTAAAGAGGAGTTATGGTCAGATGAGGAGATAGATTGGGGGGCCGAACTAAAAATCCGTGAACAGATAATGAAAGAAGCAAACCAAAGGGATAGAGAGAGGGCCATACTAGATGAAAATTCAGGCCAGTTTGATGATGCAGTAATGGAAGAAGGGTGTGAAGGGAGTCACTGGGAGGAAAGAGAAGAGTGGGTGGCAAACACGCCTTACCACGATCATTATGACAAACCTGGAACAACCTACATGTATGAGGAGCTTTTCGAAGATCAGTATGCTAGATACGAGGACTACACGTGCGAAGATAGGAGACAACAGTTGGAAGGCTATGGAGAGCAAGCGTTTGATCTAGAGTATGAAGCCAAGTATGCGCATGGAGAATCAACTTGGGAAGAGAAAGACAGCTATTACCAGGGCTATTATGATCAACCTTTTGAACCAGGATACGAAGCAGATGCAGAGGAAGGGCAAGGTGGAAGTGAGGAGGCCTGCGGGCCGTATTATATAGAGAATGACCACATAATTGATCCAGTACAACCAGTATGGAAAAATGAGTCTAGTTTTGTGTTTGAAGGAGTGTTGGTGGAGGAGTGCGCGGAAGAGAAGACGACCTGCGGGTCAGATCCATTACCGGAAGGGGTAGTTTTGGAGGAGTGCTCAATGAGGGGCGAGGCAAAAGATGCCAAGACCCAAACAGATGATTCTTTGGAGGGCAGGTTGGATGGACTGGGGGATGAGGAGATGGAAGATGTTGGCGGGGATGAAGAGGAAGACTCCTGTACCCGGAGGGAGGATAAAGAAATCGGGACAGACATCGGAACTCCTGCACCTGGGGGGAGTATAAATAATCCGGGACAGGTGGAACGGTCTGGAACTGAAGAACGGGTTGAGCCCGATTATGTTGATGAGGAGATCGGAGGGAAAGTGGAAAGGAGCGGAATGGGGCTAGAGGCCATGTTACTGAATGAAGAAGCCGAATGGCTGACTCTGGAGGAACTCGTGAGCCGCGAGTATAAACGAATGGCCGAAAATGAGGAGCTTGTGGAAGAACTCGTGAGCCACGAGTCTAAACGAACGGCCAAACAGGATAAGCTCGTGAGCCGTGAGGATAAAGAAACGGCCGTGTATGGAGAGGAGAGCGGAGGAGAAGGCATGGTACTCGTGAGCCGCGAGGATAAAGAAACGGCCGTGCATAGGGAAAGGGATGAGGAAGAAGGCATAGTACTCGTGAGCCGCGAGGATAAAGAAACGGCCGTGTGTGGAGAAAGGGTTGTAGGAGAAGGCATGGTACTCGTGAGCCGCGAGGATAAACTAACGGCCGGCACAATACTCGTGAGCCGCGAGGATAAAGAAATGGCCGTGTGTGGAGAGAAGGGTGGAGGAGAAGGCATAATACTCGTGAGCCGCGAGGATAAAGAAACGGCCGGATGTGGAGTAGAGAAGGGAGAAGGCATGGTACTCGTGAGCCGCGAGGATAAACTAACGGCCGTGTGTAGGGAAAAGGATGAGGAAGAAGGCAGAATACTTGTGAGCCGCGAGGATAAAGAAACGGCCGTGTGTAGGGAAAGGGATGAGGAAGAAGGCAGAAGACTCGTGAGCCGCGAGGATAAAGAAACGGCCGTGCATGGAGTGGAAAGTGGAGGAGAAAGCAGAAGACTCGTGAGCCGCGAGGATAAACGAATGGCCGAGTGTGGGGAAGAACAGGATGGAGAAGAGAGGAAAGGTACGAAGGAGCGGGCAAAGAAAAAACCTATTGATACTGCAAGACTCAAGGCGAAGGGGGAGACAGCAGAGTCGATCCCGGAGCCCCAACAAACCAAGTCAGCTAGCAAGGGAAGGCATGTAAGCTTCAGCAATGAGCTGCAGGTGTTCTCTTGCGAAACTGATGCGGTCAGAGAGTGTGCAAAAGTGGCTGATTACGAGGGAAGCGAGGCCTCATACAGCAGAGAAGACGGGGGTACTGGGGTGCCCCTTGTGTGGACAGATGGCGACGAGTGGATCTTCTGGAATGGGACTCAAGTCGCGGAGGTGCACGAGGCTGGGGACCTTGTACTTCGGATGAGAGTGTCTTTCAGGGAGTCTACTTCAAACTTGAAGTCTACTTGCACGTTCAAACCCATTCCGGTCTCAGGGCCAAAGGGGTGCAACTTGCTAGGTGACATCATCGTGGTCGGATGGCTTCATGATCGAGCTGAGCAAGTTGCGCGGAGGCTTCACCCTCCAGAGGATCAAAGTCAGATTCGGCTCAATAAGGAGCCTAACTCATCTGCCGAGGCCAAGTGTGAAGGTTTGGTCTCAACGTGTGCCTATAAGGTTTATCTCGGCAAGAGAAGGCCAACGCTCTCAGCCAAAGAAATGGACTTGGCTGTGAGGGCAAGGCGGTATGCGGCAACCCCGTGTTTCGACTTGTGCAAGCTATCCTGTTCTTACTTGCAAAATCAGGCCATTCAGGGCAATTTCGAGGTGGACACAGCGAGAGAGATGGCCCTCGCGTTGCAAGCTAGACGGTTTGATGGCTTTCATCAAGCCCATCTAACTTACAAGCAGGTGATCCAGCTCAATTCGGCCAAGTGGGGCCTCTTAGTGCAAGCCGGCGCAGTATGGCAACCTTGTAGCAATGGCCTCTGCATTTACTTGCGCATCATAGAGATAGATCGGGCCAGAGAGGGCCAACACAAAAGGCTTCGGTAGACGTGTGCGCTCAAGTCGAATGTGGCCAAGCAGGGCTCAAAACGTAGAAGGATAAAACACGCGGGGATAATGGACCTCGCCAGGAGAGCGCGCCGACACTCAGCACCACAGGTAAAATCTAAGCGCTTTGCAGGTAAACTCCCGAAGATCCGTGCCAGACAGGGCACTTCAAGAAGGAAAAGAAAGACCAGGGACGGTGCGGCTAATTGGGATCGGGCGTTCCGCGCAAGGCGACATGCGGTTTATGCAAAGAGGCGATCTACTGCTGAAGGAGCCGCAAAGTCCAACATCCCACACACACCACGAAGAACTAAGGCGCGGGGTGGTGGACTACTCCATGTGGGAGCAATGGATAGAGAAAGAAGAGCAAAGAGGTACGTGGCCTTACAGCGCATCACCACGACTTCCTCCAACCAGGCTTCATCAGATGATCCGGCTATAAAGAGCCCAATTGAAGAAGGAGCTTGCAACGCCAACACCGCACTTTAGCATTGGGAAGATTCAACCGGGCGAAGGCGTTACAAGGCGGCTTGTAAGTATACTTGAGAGCATAACTATGTAGGGGCATTCGTATAGTTACCTTCACTTTTTTGAAGCTAGGTAAGAGGGTTGGGTTTATTCTTGTAAATAACAAACTCTTAGTACCTACTCAACTCGAAGTGGGCTTCGAGTTTTTTGTAGGGGGGGTGTGTATAGGGGAGGTACCCTACTCGAGGCTTGGCTCTCCTTGGGCGCGTCGCGGCATGGGGCTGTAGTGCGTGTCGCTTGGGCATGGTTAAGTGGCTCGGGGCTTCCCCCAGGAATAGGTGAGTGGGGATGGTGAGTGCAAACAGTGAGAGTGAGGGGGAAAAGGGTAGTCTTTTTATGGGGCGAGAGGTGAGTGGGGTGTTGTGCTACCACAAAGGGTTTCGGAGGTGCGTCCTTGCGTGAGCACCAAAAACTTTCAAGTGCCTTGAGGAAAAAGCTCCTTGCCCGTTGGGGGGAGACATCATGGTGGACTGTGAAACCGTGTCGCGTTGCCGTGCCGTGTCGCGCTGAGGCGCCGTGTTGAGTTGAGAAACCGTGCCGTGTTATGTTGAGGACCCATGTCACGTTATGGTGATATGTCGTGTTGGGGTGCCATGTTGAGGCCCAAAGGGCGTGATATGCCATGTTTTGATGTGTTATGGTGCCGAGGCATGTTGTGGTGGTTTTTGGGGTCCGTGACAACACCTATAGGGGAGGTACCCTACTCGAGGCTTGGCTCTCCTTGGGCGCGTCGCGGCATGGGGCCGTAGTGCGTGTCGCTTGGGCATGGTTAAGTGGCTCGGGGCTTCCCCCAGGAATAGGTGAGTGGGGACGGTGAGTGCAAACAGTGAGAGTGAGGGGGATGGGTAGTCTTTTTCATGGGGAGAGAGGTGAGTGGGGTGTTGGCCCATTATGAAGGGTTTCATGCATGAGCCCTTGCGTAAGCACCAGAAACTTTCGAGTGCCTTGAGGAAAAAGCTCCTTGCCCGTTGGGGGGAGATATCATGGTGGACTGTGAAACCGTGTCGCGTTGCTATGCCGTGTCGCGCCGAGGCGTCGTGGTGGGTTGAGAAACCCGTGCCGTGTTATGTTGGGAACCATGTCGTGCTATGGTGAGGAGCCGTGTTATGGTGCCATGTTGAGGCCCAAGGGGCGTAATATGCCACGTTTTGATGTGCTATGGGGCCGAGTCATGTTGTGGTGGTTTTTGGAGTCCGTGACACTTGGTATCAGAGCAGGACCCCCGTGACGCATCCGAGGCGTCCGGAGACGGGGGAGGGGTAAAACAGGCGAAAATTCAAAAAATTTCAGAAAAATTTGAAAAAAATCATAAAAAATTCAAAAAAATTCAAAAATTCATAAAAATTTCAAAAAATGGGAAAAAGCAAGAAAAGTGGGAAAAAAGTCAAAAATGACCCAAAAGATGAAGAAAAAGAGCGTAACGAAGCCCAGAAGCTGAGAATTGAGAATTTGTATGCTTCGAAAAATAAGGTGTTGGCTCAATGGTTTGACTGCGAAGATGAACGGAGGATTTTGTGGGCTACAAAGGTGAATTGGGTGCAAAAAGGATATAATTTTTCTAAAGAGGAAGAAAGTGATTTGGAAAGGAGATTAGCGGGAGTGAAAGACAAACAGGGCGACATCAAGACACTACTGCGAGCGGTGAATGGAAAAATCAATGAATGGGTCGAAGAACACAGAAGTAATACAAGAATTGATTTGTTACTCTTGGAGCGCGATTTAAGAATGGAGATCTTTGAAGAGTATGGGGAGGGGGTAGCTGGAGACAAGATGCCAGATGAGAAAGGAAAAGCTGCGAAACCCCAAGCAAGTCAAGCGAAGCCATGTGTTCAAAAGACAAACCTGAGTGGTAATGTGCCAAATGAAAAGTGCAAAGCTACAAAAATTCAAGTAACTCAAGAAAAGGCGAGTGCTCAAAAGAAGAATTCTAGTAGCAAGAGTGAGGTGAGGGAGGACGACGGAAGTGATAGGGATGCAGAGGCTAGGAGTCAGTTGGCTAATGCTAAAAAGCTATTATCTAGTGGAACATTGAGTACACAAGAATGCAATGCATTACAACAGGTGATGTATCTATTGAAGAAGAAGCTGGCGGAGCGCGAAGGTCAATATGAGAAAGATGCCAGGCTGCCAGAGGCCATGAGCGGATCGGAGGACGAAGATTCAGAGACCGGGAAACCGGACGCATATGAAGAGGAGCCATGGTTAGAGGAGAGAATAGATTGGGAGGCCGAATTGAAGATCCGTGAACAGATAATAGAAGAGGCAAATCAAAGGGAAAGAGAAAGGGCCATGTTATACGAAGATTCAGGCCAGTTCGATGATGCAGTGATGGAAGAAGGGTGTGAAGGGGGTCACTGGGATGAAAGAGAAGAGTGGGTGGCAAGTGTGCCATACCATGATCATTGTGACGAACCTACAGAGAGTTACATGTATGAGGAGCCTTTTGAAGATCAATATATTAGATACGAAGACTACACGTGGAAAGAGAGCGAACAACGACTGGAAGGCTATGAGGAACAAGGGTTTGATCCAGACTATGAAGCCAATCATGCACACGGAAAGACAACCTGGGAAGAGGAAAGGGACTATCAAGATGATTATGACAAAGTTTCAGAACCAGGGTATGAAGCGGATGCGGACGAGTGGCAGAGTGAAAACGAGGAGGCCTACGGGCCGTATTATGAAGAGAATGACCGCTTGTTTTATTCGGAGCAGCCAATATGGGCAAATGAGTCCAGTTTATTGTTTGATGGAGTGCTGGTGGAGGAGTGCGCGGAAGAGAAGACGACCTGCGGGTCAGATCCATTACCAGAAGGGGTGGTTCTAGAGGAGTGCACATGGAAGGGCGAGGCAAAGGAAGCCGAGCCACAAGCAGATGATACTTCGGAACGAGCAGCGGAGGGATTGGATGAGGAGATGGAAGATGTTGGCGGGGATGAAGAGGAAGACTCCTGTACCCAGAGGGAGGATAAAGAAATCGGGACAGGTATCGAAACTCCTGCACCTGGGGGGAGTATAAACAATCCGGGACAGGTGGAACCGTTTGATGCTAGAGAACGGGTTGAGCCCGAGTATGTTGTTGAAGAGATGGGAGGGAAAGTGGAAAGGAGTGGAATGGGGCTAGAAGCCATGCTACCGAATGAAGAGGCCGAATGGCCAACTGTGGAAGAACTCGTGAGCCGCGAGTCTAAACTAACGGCCGAATGTGATGAGCTTGTGGAAGAACTCGTGAGCCGCGAGTCTAAACGAATGGCCAAACAGGTTAAGCTCGTGAGCCGCGAGGATAAAGAAACGGCCGTATGTGGAGAGAGGGATGAGGGAGAAGGCACGGTACTCGTGAGCCGCGAGGATAAACTAACGGCCGGCACAATACTCATGAGCCGCGAGGATAAAGAAACGGCCGTGTGTAGGGAAGGGAATGAGGAAGAAGGCATGGTACTCGTGAGCCGCGAGGATAAACTAACGGCCGGCACAATACTCGTGAGCCGCGAGGATAAAGAAATGGCCGTGTGTGGAGAGGAGAGCGAAGGAGAAGGCAGAATACTCGTGAGCCGCGAGGATAAAGAAACGGCCGTGTGTGGAGTGGAGAGCGGAGGAGAAGGCATAGTACTCGTGAGCCGCGAGGATAAAGAAACGGCCGTGTGTAGGAAAAGGGATGAGGAAGAAGGCATGGTACTCGTGAGCCGCGAGGATAAACGAATGGCCGAGTGTATAGTGGAGAGTGGAGAAGGCACAATACTCGTGAGCCGCGAGGATAAAGAAACGGCCGGATGTGGAGTGGAGAGTGGAGGAGAAAGCAGAAGACTCGTGAGCCGC
>NW_028229551.1:468566-473566 GCF_053477565.2 Lygodium microphyllum | reverse complement strand
CATGACACGACGCGACGCGACGCGCCCCGCCATGACACGACACGACGCGACGCGCCCCCCCCCTTCCCCCCTCAACACACACCACACCATGTCGCGACGTGCCGCACCCCCCCCACCCATGACACGACATGATGCGACGCGCCCCCCCCCCCCCCCCATGACATCCCCACCCCACCCCCCCCCCCCCCATGACACGACACGATGCGACGCGCCCCCCCCCCCCCCCCATGACATCCCCCCCATGGGATCCCCCCCCCCCCCCCCCCCCCATGACACGACACGATGCGACGTGCCACCCTCCCCTTAACACACACACCCACCCAACGCAATGCCCTCCCCCCCCCCAACACACACCACACCATGTCGCGACGCACCCCTGCCCACCCCCCCCCCCCCCCCGCGCCCCATGGCCTGACACAACGCGACGTGCTCCCCTCCCCTTAACACACCCACCCACCCTCCATGACGCCCCCTCAAAAACACCCTTGGAGGGGTGGTGTGGTGTGGTGTGTGTTGAGGGGGGGGGGATTTTTGAGGGGGGGGGGGTGGGGTGGTGCGTGTTGAGGGGGGGGGGGAAGGGTGGGGAGGTGTGTATTGACGGGGGGGGCGCGAATTTTTGGGGGGGGGGGGGGGCAAAATTTGGAGGGGGGGGGGCAAGGGTGGGGAGGTGTGTATTGAGGGGGGGTGGGGGGCGAATTTTGGAGGGGGGGGGAGGGGTGGTGTGGTGTGGTGTGTGTTGAGGGGGGGGGTGGGGTGGTGTGTGTTGGGGGGGGGGGGGGGCAAATTTTTTGGGGGCGGGGGGGGGGGAGGGGTGGGGTGGTGTGTGTTGAGGGGGGGGCGAAATTTGGAGGGGGGGAAGGGGAGGGGTGGTGTGGTGTGTGTTGACATGACAAGACGCGACGTGCTCCCCTCCCCTTAACACACCCACCCACCCACCATGAGGCCCCCTCAAAAATTCTGCCCCCCTCCCCCCCCCAACACACCACACCACACCACCCCTACCCCCCTCCAAAATTCGCCCCCCCCCCTCTCAACACACACCACACCACCCCTCCCCCCCCCACCCCCCCTCAAAAATTCGGCCCCCCCCCCCCCCCCCCCCCCCCCTTCAAAATTCGGCCCCTCTCAACACACACCACCCCTCCCCCCCCCCCCATTCAAAAATTCGGCCCCCCCACTCCCCCCCCCCCCCCTCCCCCCCCCCCCCATTCAAAAATTCGGCCCCCCCCTCCCCCTCCCCCCACCCCCCCTCAAAATTTCGCCCCCCCCCCCCTTCAAAATTCGGCCCCCCCCCCTCAAAAGGGTGGGGAGGTGTGTATTGACGGGGGGGGCGCAAATTTTGGGGGGGGGGGGGGGGAGGGGTGGTGTGGTGTGGTGTGGTGTGTGTTGAGGGGGGTGGCCGAATTTTGGGGAGGGGGTGGGGTGGGGTGTTGAGGGGGGCGGGGGGGGGGTGGGGTGGTGTGTTGAGGGGGGGGGGGGGATTTTTTGGGGGGGAGGGGTGGTGTGGGGTGGTGTGTGTTGGGGGAGGGGGGGGGGGCGAATTTTGGAGGGAGGGGTGGTGTGGTGTGGTGTGTGTTGAGGGGGGGGGGGGGGGGGCAATTTTTGGGGGGGGGGGGGCAAAATTTGGAGGGGGGGGGAGGGAGGGGTGGTGTGGTGTGGTGTGTGTTGAGGGGGGGGGGGGGGAGGGATTTTTGAGGGGAGCGGGAGGGGTGGTGTTTTGTGTGTTGAGGGGGGGGGGGGATTTTTGAGGGGGGGGGGAGGGGTGGTGTGGTGTGTGTTTAGGGGGGGGGGATGGGGTGGTGTTTGTTGAGGGGGGGGGGGGAATTTTTTGGGGGGGGGGGGTGGTGTGGGGTGGTGTGTGTTGAGGGGGGGGGGCAATTTTGGAGGGGGGGGGAGGGGTGGTGTGGTGTTGTGTGTGTTGAGGGGGGAGGCCAATTTTTTGGGGGGGGGGGGGGGGGAATTTTGGAGGGGGGGGGGGGGGAGGGGTGGTGTGGTGTGGTGTGTGTTGAGGGGGGGGGAGGGGTGGTGTTTTGTGTGTTGAGGGGGGGGGGGGGAATTTTTGACCGGGGGGGGGAGGGGTGGTGTGGTGTGGTGTGTGTTGAGGGGGGGGGTGGGGTGGTGTGTGTTGAGGGGGGGGGGGGAAGGGTGGGGAGGTGTGTATTGAGGGGGGGAGGGGGGGGGCGAATTTTTGGGGGGGGGGGAGGGGTGGTGTGTAATGGGGGCGGGGGGGGGGGGGGGGGCAAATTTTGGAGGGGAGAGGGAGGGGTGGTGTGGTGTGGTGTGGTGTGTGTTGAGGGGGGTGGCCGAATTTTTTTGGGGGGGGGGTGGTGGGGGGGGTGTGTGTTGGGGGGGGGGGGGGGGCAAATTTTGGAGGGGAGAGGGAGGGGTGGTGTGGTGTGGTGTGGTGTGTGTTGAGGGGGGTGGCCGAATTTTTTTGGGGGGGGGGTGGTGGGGTGGTGTGTGTTGGGGGGGGGGGGGGGGGGGTGGGGTGGTGTGTGTTGGGGGGGGGAGAAATTTGGTGGGGGGGAAGGGGAGGGGTGGTGTGGTGTGTGTTGAGGGGGGGGGGAGGGGTGGTGTGGTGTGTGTTGGGGGGGGGGGGGGGGGCGCGGATTTTGGAGGGGGGGGGGAGGGGTGGTGTGGTGTGGTGTGTGTTGAGGGGGGGGGGGGGCGAATTTTTGGGGGGGGAAGGGGCGAAATTTGGAGGGGGGGGGCGAATTTTGGGGGGGAAGGGGCGAAATTTGGACGGGGGGGGGGGGAATTTTGGGGGGGGGGGGAAGCGGTGGGGTGGTGTGTGTTGAGGGGGAGGCGAAATTTAGAGGGGGGGAAGGGGAGGGGTGGTGTGGTGTGTGTTGAGGGGGGGGGAGGGGTGGTGTGGTGTGGTGTGTGTTGAGGGGGGGGGTGGGGTGGTGTGTGTTGAGGGCGGGGGGGGGGGGGGGGATTTTTTGGGGGGGGGGGAGGGGTGGTGTGGTGTGGGGTGGTGTGTGTTGAGGAGGGGGGGGCGAATTTTGGGGGGGGGGGGGGGGAGGGGTGGGGTGGTGTGTGTTGAGGGGTGGGCAAAATTTGGAGGGGGGGAAGGGGAGGGGTGGTGTGGTGTGTGTTGAGGGGGGGGGGTGGGGGGGGGGATTTTTGAGGGGGGGGGGAGGGGTGGTGTGGTGTGTGTTGAGGGGGGGGGTGGGGTGGTGTGTGTTGAGGGGGCGGGGGGGGGGGGGGGGAAGGGTGGGGAGGTGTGTATTGAGAGGGGGGGGGGCGCGAATTTTTGGGGGGGGGGGGGAGGGGTGGTGTGTGTTGGGGGTGGGGGGGGGGCAAATTTTTTAGGGGGGGGGGAGGGGTGGTGTGGTGTGGTGTGTGTTGAGGGGGGTGGCCGAATTTTTGGGGGGGGGGGGTGGGGTGGTGTGTGTTGGCGGGGGGGCGAATTTTTTGGGGGCGGGGGGGGGGGAGGGGTGGGGTGGTGTGTGTTGAGGGGGGGGAGAAATTTGGAGGGGGGGGGGAGGGGTGGTGTGGTGTGTGTTGAGGGGGGGGGGGGGGAGGGGTGGTGTGGGGTGGTGTGTGAGGGGGGGGTGGGGAGGGGTGGTGGCGTGGTGTTGAGGGGGGGGGGGCGAATTTTTGGGGGGGGAAGGGGCGAAATTTGGACGGGGGGGGCGAATTTTTGGGAGGGGGGGAGGGGTGGGGTGGTGTGTGTTGAGGGGAAGGCGAAATTTGGAGGGGGGGAAGGGGAGGGGTGGTGTGGTGTGGTGTGGTGTGTGTTGAGGGGGGGAGGGAAGGTGAATTTTGAAGGGGGGGGGGGAGGGGTGGTGTGGTGTGGTGTGTGTTGAGGGGGGGGGCCAATTTTTTGGGGGGGGGGGGGGCAAAATTTGGAGGGGGGGGGGGAGGGGTGGTGTGGTGTGGTGTGTGTTGGGGGGGGGGGGGGGATTTTTGAGGGGGGGGGGGAGGGGTGGTGTTTTGTGTGTTGAGGGGGGGGGGGATTTTTGAGGGGGGGGGGATGGGGTGGTGTGTGTTGAGGGGGGGGGGAAATTTTTGGGGGGGGGGGAGGGGAGGTGTGGGGTGGTGTGTGTTGAGGGGGGTGGGCGGCGAATTTTGGAGGGGGGGGAGGGGTGGTGTGGTGTGGTGTGTGTTGGGGGGGGGGGGAGGGGTGGTGTTTTGTGTGTTGGGGGGGGGGGGGTTGGATTTTTGAGGGGGGGGGGAGGGGTGGTGTGGTGTGTGTTGGTGGGGGGCCTGGGGGGGTGTGTGTTGGGGGGGGGGGGAGGGGTGGTGTGGGGTGGTGTGTGTTGAGGGGGGGGGGAGGGGGGGTGGGGTGGTGTGTGTTGAGGGGGGGGGGGGAAGGGTGGGGAGGTGTGTATTGAGGGGGGGGGGGGCGAATTTTTTGGGGGGGGGGGGGAGGGGTGGTGTGGTGTGGTGTGGTGTGTGTTGAGGGGGGTGGCCGAATTTTTTGGGGGGGGGGGTGGGGTGGTGTGTGTTGGGGGGGTGGGGGGCGAATTTTTTGGGGGCGGGGGGGGGGGAGGGGTGGGGTGGTGTGTGTTGAGGGGGGGGCGAAATTTGGAGGGGGGGAAGGGGAGGGGTGGTGTGGTGTGTGTTGAGGGGGGGGGGGATTTTTGAGCGGGGGGGGGGATTTTTGAGGGGGGGGGGAGGGGTGGTGTGGTGTGTGTTGGGGGGGGGGGATTTTTGAGGGGGGGGAGGCGTGGTGTGGGGTGGTGTGGTGTGGTGTGTGTTGAGGGGGGGGCGAATTTTTGGGGGGGGAAGGGGCGAAATTTGGACAGGGGGGCGAATTTTTGGGGGGGGGAGGAGGGGTGGGGTGGTGTGTGTTGAGGGGAAGGCGAAATTTGGAGGGGGGCAAGGGGAGGGTTGGTGTGGTGTGGTGTGGTGTGTGTTGAGGGGGGGGGGAGGGTGGGGTGGTGTGTGTTGAGGGGGGGGGTGGGGTGGTGTGTGTTGAGGGGGGGGGGGGGGAATTTTTGGGGGGGGGGGGAGGGGTGGTGTGTGTTGGGGGGGGGAGGGGGGGCGAATTT
>NW_028229551.1:440000-468466 GCF_053477565.2 Lygodium microphyllum | reverse complement strand
TGTTGGGGGCAAATTTTGGAGGGGAGAGGGAGGGGTGGTGTGGTGTGGTGTGGTGTGTGTTGAGGGGGGTGGCCGAATTTTTTTGGGGGGGGGGTGGTGGGGTGGTGTGTGTTGGGGGGGGGGGGGGGAGGGGTGGGGTGGTGTGTGTTGAGGGGGGGGGGAGAAATTTGGTGGGGGGGAAGGGGAGGGGTGGTGTGGTGTGTGTTGAGGGGGGGGGGAGGGGTGGTGTGGTGTGTGTTGGGGGGGGGGGGGGGGGGCGCGAATTTTGGAGGGGGGGGGGAGGGGTGGTGTGGTGTGGTGTGTGTTGAGGGGGGGGGGGGCGAATTTTTGGGGGGGGAAGGGGCGAAATTTGGAGGGGGGGGGCGAATTTTTGGGGGGGGAAGGGGCGAAATTTGGACGGGGGGGGGGGGGAATTTTTGGGGCGGGGGGGGAGCGGTGGGGTGGTGTGTGTTGAGGGGGAGGCGAAATTTAGAGGGGGGGAAGGGGAGGGGTGGTGTGGTGTGTGTTGAGGGGGGGGGGGGGGTGGTGTGGTGTGGTGTGTGTTGAGGGGGGGGGTGGGGTGGTGTGTGTTGAGGGCGGGGGGGGGGGGGGGGTTTTTTGGGGGGGGGGGAGGGGTGGTGTGGTGTGGGGTGGTGTGTGTTGAGGAGGGGGGGGCGAATTTTTGGGGGGGGGGGGGGGAGGGGTGGGGTGGTGTGTGTTGAGGGGTGGGCAAAATTTGGAGGGGGGGAAGGGGAGGGGTGGTGTGGTGTGTGTTGAGGGGGGGGGGTAGGGGGGGGGGATTTTTGAGGGGGGGGGGAGGGGTGGTGTGGTGTGTGTTGAGGGGGGGGGTGGGGTGGTGTGTGTTGAGGGGGCGGGGGGGGGGGGGGGAAGGGTGGGGAGGTGTGTATTGAGGGGGGGGGGCGCGAATTTTTGGGGGGGGGGAGGGGTGGTGTGTGTTGGGGGTGGGGGGGGGGGCAAATTTTTTAGGGGGGGGGAGGGGTGGTGTGGTGTGGTGTGTGTTGAGGGGGGTGGCCGAATTTTTGGGGGGGGGGGGTGGGGTGGTGTGTGTTGGCGGGGGGGCGAATTTTTTGGGGGCGGGGGGGGGGGGAGGGGGTGGGGTGGTGTGTGTTGAGGGGGGGAGAAATTTGGAGGGGGGGAAGGGGAGGGGTGGTGTGGTGTGTGTTGAGGGGGGGGGGGGAGGGGTGGTGTGGGGTGGTGTGTTGAGGGGGGGGTGGGGGAGGGGTGGTGTGGCGTGGTGTGTGTTGAGGGGGGGGGGGCGAATTTTTGGGGGGGGAAGGGGCGAAATTTGGACGGGGGGGGCGAATTTTTGGGAGGGGGGAGGGGTGGGGTGGTGTGTGTTGAGGGGAAGGCGAAATTTGGAGGGGGGGAAGGGGGAGGGGTGGTGTGGTGTGGTGTGGTGTGTGTTGAGGGGGGAGGGAAGGTGAATTTTGAAGGGGGGGGGGAGGGGTGGTGTGGTGTGGTGTGTGTTGAGGGGGGGGGCCAATTTTTTGGGGGGGGGGGGGCAAAATTTGGAGGGGGGGGGGGGGGTGGTGTGGTGTGGTGTGTGTTGGGGGGGGGGGGGGGGATTTTTGAGGGGGGGGGGAGGGGTGGTGTTTTGTGTGTTGAGGGGGGGGGGGATTTTTGAGGGGGGGGGGGATGGGGTGGTGTGTGTTGAGGGGGGGGGGGGAATTTTTGGGGGGGGGGGAGGGGAGGTGTGGGGTGGTGTGTGTTGAGGGGGGTGGGCGGCGAATTTTGGAGGGGGGGGAGGGGTGGTGTGGTGTGGTGTGTGTTGGGGGGGGGGGAGGGGTGGTGTTTTGTGTGTTGGGGGGGGGGGGGGTTGGATTTTTGAGGGGGGGGGGAGGGGTGGTGTGGTGTGTGTTGGTGGGGGGCCTGGGGGGGTGTGTGTTGGGGGGGGGGGGGAGGGGTGGTGTGGGGTGGTGTGTGTTGAGGGGGGGGGGAGGGGGGTGGGGTGGTGTGTGTTGAGGGGGGGGGGGAAGGGTGGGGAGGTGTGTATTGAGGGGGGGGGGGCGAATTTTTTGGGGGGGGGGGGAGGGGTGGTGTGGTGTGGTGTGGTGTGTGTTGAGGGGGGTGGCCGAATTTTTTGGGGGGGGGGGTGGGGTGGTGTGTGTTGGGGGGGTGGGGGGCGAATTTTTTGGGGGCGGGGGGGGGGGAGGGGTGGGGTGGTGTGTGTTGAGGGGGGGGCGAAATTTGGAGGGGGGGAAGGGGAGGGGTGGTGTGGTGTGTGTTGAGGGGGGGGGGGATTTTTGAGCGGGGGGGGGGGTTTTTGAGGGGGGGGGGGAGGGGTGGTGTGGTGTGTGTTGGGGGGGGGGGATTTTTGAGGGGGGGGAGGCGTGGTGTGGGGTGGTGTGGTGTGGTGTGTGTTGAGGGGGGGGGCGAATTTTGGGGGGAAGGGGCGAAATTTGGACAGGGGGGCGAATTTTTGGGGGGGGGAGGAGGGGTGGGGTGGTGTGTGTTGAGGGGAAGGCGAAATTTGGAGGGGGGCAAGGGGAGGGTTGGTGTGGTGTGGTGTGGTGTGTGTTGAGGGGGGGAGGGTGGGGTGGTGTGTGTTGAGGGGGGGGGTGGGGTGGTGTGTGTTGAGGGGGGGGGGGGGGAATTTTTGGGGGGGGGGGAGGGGTGGTGTGTGTTGGGGGGAGGGGGGCGAATTTTGAAGGGGGGGGAGGGGTGGTGTGGTGTGGTGTGTGTTGAGGGGGGGGGCCAATTTTTTAGGCGGGGGGGGGGGGGGGGGGCAAAGGAGGGGGGGGGGAGGGGTGGTGTGGTGTGGTGTTTGTTGGGGGGGGGGGATTTTTGAGGGGGGGGGAGGGGTGGTGTTTTGTGTGTTGAGGGGGGGGGGATTTCTGAGGGGGGGGGAGGGGTGGTGTGGTGTGCGTTGAGGGGGAAGGATAGGGTGGTGTGTGTTGAGGGGGGGGGGGGGGAATTTTTGGGGGGGGGGGGAGGGGAGGTGTGGGGTGGTGTGTGTTGAGGGGGGTGGGGGGCGAATTTTGGAGGGGGGAGGGGTGGTGTGGTGTGGTGTGTGTTGAGGGGGGGGGGGAATTTTGGGGCGGGGGGGTGGGGTGGTGTGTGTTGAGGGGGGGGGGAAGGGTTGGGAGGTGTGTATTGAGGGGGGGGGCCGAATTTTTGGGGGGGGGGAGGGGTGGTGTGTGTTGGGGGCGGGGGGGGGGGGGGGAGGGGTGGTGTGGTGTGGTGTGGTGTGTGTTGAGGGGGGTGGCCGAATTTTTTGGGGGGGGGGGTGGGGTGGTGTGTGTTGGGGGGGGGGGCGAATTTTTTGGAGGCGGGGGGGGGGGGAGGGGTGGGGTGGTGTGTGTTGAGGGGGGGGCGAAATTTGGAGGGGGGGAAGGGGAGGGGTGGTGTGGTGTGTGTTGAGGGGGGGGGGATTTTTGAGGGGGGGGGGATTTTTGAGGGGGGGGGAGGGGTGGTGTGGTGTGTGTCTGGGGGGGGGGATTTTTGAGGGGGGGGGCGAATTTTTGGGGGGGGAAGGGGCGAAATTTGGACGGGGGGGGCGAATTTTTGGGGCGGGGGGGAGGGGTGGGGTGGTGTGTGTTGAGGGGAAGGCGAAATTTGGAGGGGGCAAGGGGAGGGTTGGTGTGGTGTGGTGTGGTGTGTGTTGAGGGGGGGGGGAGGGGTGGGGTGGTGTGTGTTGAGGGGGGGGGGTGGGGTGGTGTGTGTTGAGGGGGGGGGGGGGGGGGGAATTTTTGGGGGGGGAGGGGAGGGGTGGTGTGTGTTGAGGGGGGGAGGGGGGGCGAATTTTGAAGGGGGGGGGAGGGGTGGTGTGGTGTGGTGTGTGTTGAGGGGGGGTCCAATTTTTTTGGGGGGGGGGGGGGAAATTTGGAGGGGGGGGGGGAGGGGTGGTGTGGTGTGGTGTGTGTTGGGGGGGGGGGGGGGATTTTTGAGGGGGGGGGGGAGGGGTGGTGTTTTGTGTGTTGAGGGGGGGGGGGGGGGGGGGGATTTTTGAGGGGGGGAGGGGTGGTGTGGTGTGTGTTGAGGGGGGGGGATGGGGTGGTGTGTGTTGAGGGGGGGGGGGAATTTTTGGGGGGGGGGGAGGGGAGGTGTGGGGTGGTGTGTGTTGAGGGGGGTGGGGGGCGAATTTTGGAGGGGGGGGGAGGGGTGGTGTGGTGTGGTGTGTGTTGAGGGGGGGGGGAATTTTGGTGGGGGGGGGAGGGCGGGGTGGGGTGGTGTGTGTTGAGGGGGGAAGGGTTGGGAGGTGTGTATTGAGGGGGGGGGCCGAATTTTTGGGGGGGGGGGAGGGGTGGTGTGTGTTGGGGGCAGGGGGGGGGGGGAGGGGGGAGGGGTGGTGTGGTGTGGTGTGGTGTGTGTTGAGGGGGGTGGCCGAATTTTTTGGGGGGGGGTGGGGTGGTGTGTGTTGGGGGGGGGGAGAATTTTTTGGGGGCGGGGGGGGGGGGGAGGGGTGGGGTGGTGTGTGTTGAGGGGGGGCGAAATTTGGAGGGGGGGAAGGGGAGGGGTGGTGTGGTGTGTGTTGGGGGCGGGGGGGGGGGGGGGGAGGGGTGGTGTGGTGTGGTGTGGTGTGTGTTGAGGGGGGTGGCCGAATTTTTTTGGGGGGGGGGGGCTGGGGTGGTGTGTGTTGGGGGGGGGGGGGCGAATTTTTTGGGGGCGGGGGGGGGGGGAGGGGTGGGGTGGTGTGTGTTGAGGGGGGGGCGAAATTTGGAGGGGGGGAAGGGGAGGGGTGGTGTGGTGTGTGTTGAGGGGGGGGGGATTTTTGAGGGGGGGGGGACGGGTGGTGTGGTGTGTGTTGGGGGGGGGGGATTTTTGAGGGGGGGGGGGAGGCGTGGTGTGGGGTGGTGTGGTGTGGTGTGTGTTGAGGGGGGGGGCGAATTTTTTGGGGGGGAAGGGGCGAAATTTGGACGGGGGGGGCGAATTTTTGGGGGGGGGGGAGGGGTGGGGTGGTGTGTGTTGAGGGGAAGGCGAAATTTGGAGGGGGCAAGGGGAGGGTTGGTGTGGTGTGGTGTGGTGTGTGTTGAGGGGGGGGGGGAGGGGTGGGGTGGTTTGTGTTGAGGGGGGGGGGGGGGAATTTTTGGGGGGAGGGGGAGGGGTGGTGTGTGTTGAGGGGGGGAGGGGGGGGCGAATTTTGAAGGGGGGGGGAGGGGTGGTGTGGTGTGGTGTGTGTTGAGGGGGGGGGCCAATTTTTTTGGGGGGGGGGGGGCAAAATTTGGAGGGGGGGGGGAGGGGTGGTGTGGTGTGGTGTGTGTTGGGGGGGGGGGGGGATTTTTGAGGGGGGGGGAGGGGTGGTGTTTTGTGTGTTGGGGGGGGGGGGGGATTTTTGAGGGGGGGGAGGGGTGGTGTGGTGTGTGTTGAGGGGGGGGGGATGGGGTGGTGTGTGTTGAGGGGGGGGGGGGAGGGGAGGTGTGGGGTGGTGTGTGTTGAGGGGGGTGGGGGGTGAATTTTGGAGGGGGGGGGAGGGGTGGTGTGGTGTGGTGTGTGTTGAGGGGGGGGGGAATTTTGGGGGGGGGGGGAGGGGTGGTGTGTGTTGAGGGGGGGGGGGGGGAGGGGGGGGGTGGGGTGGTGTGTGTTGAGGGGGGGGGGGAAGGGTTGGGAGGTGTGTATTGAGGGGGGGGGCCGAATTTTTGGGGGGAGGGGGAGGGGTGGTGTGGTGTGTGTTGAGGGGGGTGGCCGAATTTTTTGGGGGGGGGGGGGGGGTGGGGTGGTGTGTGTTGGGGGGGGGGCGAATTTTTTGGGGGCGGGGGGGGGGGAGGGGTGGGGTGGTGTGTGTTGAGCGGGGGGCGAAATTTGGAGGGGGGGAAGGGGAGGGGTGGTGTGGTGTGTGTTGAGGGGGGGGGATTTTTGAGGGGGGGGAGGGGTGGTGTGGTGTGTGTTGACATGACAAGACGCGACGTGCTCCCCTCCCCTTAACACACCCACCCACCCACCATGACGCCCCCTCAAAAATTCTGCCCCCCTCCCCCCCCCCCAACACACCACACCACACCACCCCTACCCCCCTCCAAAATTCGCCCCCCCCCCTCTCAACACACACCACACCACCCCTCCCCCCCCCCCACCCCCCCTCAAAAATTCGGCCCCCCCCCCCCCCCCCCCCCCCCTTCAAAATTCGGCCCCTCTCAACACACACCACCCCTCCCCCCCCCCCCCATTCAAAAATTCGGCCCCTCTCAACACACACCACCCCTCCCCCCCCCCCCCCATTCAAAAATTCGGCCCCCCGCCTCCCCCCCCCCCCCCATTCAAAAATTCGGCCCCCCCCCCCCCCACCCCCCCTAAAAAATTCGGCCCCCCCCCCCCCCACCCCCCCTCAAAATTTCGCCCCCCCCCCTTCAAAATTCGGCGCCCCCCCCCCCCCCCTCCAAAATTCGGCCCCCCCTCCCCCCCTCAACACGCCATGTCGCGAGGCACCCTTCCCCCCCCCCCCCCCAAGGAAAATTTCGGGCTTTGTAGGTATGCCTTGCCGTTGGAGCTGAAAACACCTATAGGGGAGGTACCTTACTCGAGGCTTGGCTCTCCTTGGTGGCGACTCGGCGCGGGGCTGATTCTCGTCACGCTTGGGCATGGTTAAGTGGCTCGGGGCTTCCTCCAGGAAAATATAGGTGGGAAGGTGAGTGATTTGAGTGAAAAAGTGAGGGGGGGGATTAGTTTCTTCTTGGTTTGAGAGGTGAGGGGGTTATAGGAAGGGCCCGGGGTTTCCTCCCTTGGCTCTTGCGTAAGCACCAAAAACGTCCGTTTTACCTTCAAAAAGGCTCCTTGCACGTTTGGGGGAGTTGGAAAGACTTGTCTTTTGGCCCGACTTTGAGTTGAGAGCTTGATCTATCATAACACTTGGTATCAGAGCATACCTCACGAGAAGCAAATTTCATCACGCGTGAGGGCGGCAAAATGCCGAGGGTCCGGGACCGAGATAAAGAAAGAGGAAAAGAAGCAGAAGGTGCGTCAAGACCGTTTGAAGAGGATGAGGAAAGGGAACCACCGAATTTGGATGAACCTACGGAATATGAAGATGATGAGGGAAGCATGGCGGGTGTAGGACTGAGCAACATGGATTTTCAAGCTGCTTTTGTGCAGATGACCCAATTGTTGATGAATATGAATCGGGATCAACAAAGAAGGAGCAAAGGGAAGAAAAAAGAGCCAAAATATGAAACTGAAGATTCTGATGCAGAATATGGCAGGTACAAACCAGCGCCTTCGGAGAAGTATAAAGGAGAAAGGGATTCTTTAGTTCTTGAGAGATGGCTGAATCTCATGCAACAATACATGAATATTCTGAAAGTGCCCACAAAGAAACGGGGGGAAGTAGCATCTCAGCATCTGGGTGATCAGGCTTATGATTGGTGGTTGGCAAAAGAGAAAGATAGAATAGAACAAGGAAAAACACGAGTGATGGGTTGGGAAGAGATGCGCATGGAGCTTAGAAATTATTTTATCCCCAAGAATGAGAAATTTAAAGTGAGAGATGAGTGGCGAGCTCTAAAACAACAAACGGGGAAGATGAGGGAGTACATAGCAAAATACAGAGCATTCATGCTTCAACTACAAGATATGGACGCGGTGAGTAAATTACATGGATTTTTGTATGGATTGCAAGATTGGGCCCGTAGGGAGATAGAGAAGCAAGAACCTGAAGACATCAAAGAAGCTTTTGAGATGACGGAGAGGTTGGCAGATATGGATTTTAGGAGGTCTCTGGGAGGAGGAAGAGGAGCATCGTTTAATACGACAAACCAAACGCAACCTACATGGAGAACACCGCCGGTGGGGCGAGGTGGAGAAGTGAATCGAGGTGGAGAGACGAATCGGGGTGCGGAGAGTGTAGCTTCATCACCATCAGTATACAGGCCCCCTAACATGCAGTACCCAAGACTGGGGGGCACGGCGCCACAGTGGAATAGCGAAAGGAGTGGGTATAGTCAAGGTAGAGGCTTTTCAAATTGGAATACAGGACCGCGAGGATGTTTTACCTGTGGAGGATCTCATTTTGCTAGAGAGTGTCCGCAAACACAAGGAACGAGCAGAACACGAGTGGCGGCAGCTAGTGCATCGGACCAAGAATATAGAAGTGAAGCAAATCAGGGAGTCAGAATCACAGAAGTGGAAGAGGATGAGTCAAAGGGGTCAGGAGGAGAGGCAGAGCGCCTCAAAGTGGGAGTACTTCAAGTGCGAGCGAGTTTATTGGCAGCAAAATTACCAGCAGTTCAACACTTGTATGTGGATGGAATAGTAAACGCGCACAAGCAGAGATTGATGATAGACACGGGAGCTACTCACAATTTTATGACGCCGCAGCTGGCAAAGAAAGTCGGGGTAGAGAAGTGGTCAAAATTGGAGACTTGCACAGTGAGTTTTGGACAAGGTAAAGAGTCAAATGTACGCATTGCTTATGGAGTGTTTATTCAGCTAGGAGATTGGAAGGCGAAGATGGATTTTGTGATCGTACCAATGGATGAGTTTGAGGCAATTTTGGGGTTGACATGGTATGATAAATATGTTTTGGCTATGTTTGGAAAAGGAACAAACCAGATTGTGCTAGATATGAATGGATCTACAGTGACGATAAACTATTATAGGCCGAAACCGCAGGTGAGCCCAAAGCGAGGAGAGGTGGCAAGTGAAGAAAAAGGGAAGATGGCTCAGGTGGAGGTAAAAGCAACAAAGGGGGAGAGTAGCGGGAGCAAGCAGAATGATAAGACCAAACCAGTGGAGATAAATAAAGAAAAAGGTAAGCAGCCACAATGGTGCAGTGCCAAACAAGTAGAGAAGGAGTTGAAGAGGGGAAGCTCAGTACACTTATGCATTATGTGAGCGATGGATCTAGCTGAAGAGGAAGAAAAAGAGCCGATGATAGGAGATAGCAGGGTGAGGGAAGTGTTAGAAGAGTTCAAGGACGTCATGCCAAAGAAGTTACCACCGGGATTACCCCCGAAGCGTTCAGTTGATCATAGGATAGAATTGGTGCCGGGGGCTACTCCGCCGGCGCGCCCACCCTACCGAATGACGAATGAAGAATTGGTAGAGTTGAAGAGGCAACTTAATGAATTATTAGAAGCAGGTTTTATTAGAAGGAGCCGTTCACCTTATGGGGCACCAGTGTTGTTTGTCAGGAAAAAGGATGGAACAATGAGATTATGTGTGGATTACCGGGCACTCAACAAAATCACAATCCGTAATAGGTATCCTATGCCCTTAGTAGATGATTTGTTGGATAGACTGGCTGGAGCCAAATACTTCACAAAAATTGATTTACGCTCAGGGTATCATCAGATACGAATAGCAGATGGAGACATTGAGAAAACAGCTTTCCGTACTCGCTATGGCAGTTTTGAGTGGCTCGTGTTGGGATTCGGCATGACCAATGCACCGCCAACATTTTGCACATTGGTAGATAACTCGTTCGGTGATTTTTTGGATGTATTTCTCGTAGTATACATTGATGATCTCTTGATTTTCAGCAAGACCTTTGAAGAGCATAAGGAGCATGTAAGAAAGGTATTGGAAAGACTCCGGGAACATAAGCTGTTTGCCAAACCAGAGAAGTGTGAATTTGCGGTGAAAGAGGTGGAGTTTCTAGGCTTCATCGTAAAGGAGGGAAAAGTAGCCGTGGATCCCAAAAAGGTGGAGGCAGTACAGAACTGGCAGCCGCCGACTACACCGCGGCAAGTCAGAGAGTTCTTGGGCTTTACAGTTTTCTGCCGTAAGTTTATAAAAGGGTATAGTGGAATCACGTGGCCATTGGCGGCACTGACGGGGAGCAACACAAAGTTCTCATGGGGAGAAAGAGAGCAAGAGGCTTTTGAAACACTCAAGAGGGCTATGAGCTCAGCGCCAGCGCTTAAGATGCCGGATTTTACCAAACCGTTTGAAATTCATACGGATGCTTCGGATTATGCCTTAGGAGGAGTGCTGATTCAGGATGGTCATCCGATATACTATGAGTCCAAAAAGTTTTCCCCTACTGAACGAAGATGGTCTACTCATGAGAAAGAAATGCTGGCAGTGATTCATTGTTTGCGGAAGTGGCGACACTATGTTCAGGATAAACACACCAGAGTGCATACTGACAATATCTCTTTGAAGTATTTTCAGACGCAGCCAAAGCTGTCACCCAAACAAGCCAGGTGGCAGGATTTTTTGGCTGACTTTGATGTGGAGATCCTGCACAAACCGGGCTCGGCTAACAAAATGGCGGACGCATTGAGCCGCAAGGCCGAGCTGCAAGTCATGACATTCTCAACACGAAGTGATTTTTTGGCTGCTGTAAAGCAGTCTACTCAAACTGACAACGAGATGCAGAAGCTGATTGAAGATCTGCTTGAGGGAAGAACAGCATGGGGGATGTATGAATTGAAGGAGGGATTGCTATACATGCGTGAGAAACTCTATATCCCAGATGACCTGGAGCTCAAAAAGACTATTCTTAAAGAGGCGCATGATTGTAAGCTGGCAGGGCACACAGGACAGACTAGGACTCTAGAAAGAATACAAAGACATCTGTTCTGGCCTAAGATGCGGGAGGAGGTTATAGAATATGTTAGAACTTGCCCGACCTGCCAGCTAGTGAAGGCACAACGACTCAGACCGGCTGGTCTACTACAACCCATGCCAGTACCGTCGCGCCCGTGGGATGTGATCAGTATGGACTTCATCCTGGAGTTACCAAAGTCCCATGGGCACAATGCTATCTTCGTTGTAGTGGATTATTTTTCAAAACAAGCACATTTTGTGCCCACCACTATTCCACTCACAGCGGCGACGGTGGCACAACTCTTCTTCAGTCGGGTCTTCAAATACCACGGGTTGCCTTTGGCCATAGTCTCTGACCGGGATGTTCGGTTCATGAGCAATATGTGGAAGGAGTTGTTCAAATTGTTAGACACGCAACTTAGGTTCTCCTCCTTATATCACCCGCAGACCGATGGGCAGACGGAGCGGGTGAATCAGGGTATTGAAGATTATATCCGCGCCTATGTTCGCGCTGATCAAAAGGATTGGGCCCTGTACCTGGATGTGCTGGAGTATCACTACAACTCCTCTCTTCATAGCGCGACAGGTTTCACTCCGTTTGAGCTCGCAACTGGCAAGGAAGTCATCACACCCTTGGCGCTGGCAACGGAGCAAGTTCCACGCGTGGAAGACCCGGACGCGGAAGAGTTCTTAAACAGGTGGAGGGATAGGCTGAAGGCGGCTCAGGAAAGCTTAAAGGGAAGCAAGGTCATCATGGCAAGACGTTTCAATACGAAACGGCGTCAACTTGAGTTCTTCCCGGGCGATCTAGTGCTGGTGAGCTCACAAAACATGGCTCTACCCAAAAACCTCACACCGAAGTTCAATCACAGATATTACGGGCCATATAAGGTGGTGGAGCAACTCAATGATGTTACGTATAAGCTCCAGTTACCTAGAGGAGTATGCATTCACGATGCATTTCATGTCTCCCTGTTGAGGCGCTTTCACGGTGATACAAAATTCGGACGGCAAGTTCCTCTTCCTGCTTCACATGCCAACTTGCCCTTCGAAGCTGAGGCAATCCTTCAATCAAGGTTTGTCAACAGGTGGCCTGAATTTCTAGTTAAGTGGAAGGGCAGACCCCTGAAAGAGGCGACGTGGGTCAAGGAGTCAGATGTGCTGGAGAAAGCTCGGGATTTGCTGCTCGAGTTTGCCAACAGGGATTGAAGACAGACTCCTCGGCCCGTTTGTACAAAATGTACATACCTTTGAGAGCATAACTAAGTAGGGGCATTCTTATATGTATATGCAACTTTCTTCAAATTTTTGGCTAGGAGTATGGGGGAATAACAATGTATATACTATCATAGGAATCCTTAGCCCGTCAACTCGAAGTGGGCTTCGAGTTTTTTGAAGGGGGGGTGTGTATAGGGGAGGTACCTTACTCGAGGCTTGGCTCTCCTTGGTGGCGACTCGGCGCGGGGCTGATTCTCGTCACGCTTGGGCATGGTTAAGTGGCTCGGGGCTTCCTCCAGGAAAATATAGGTGGGAAGGTGAGTGATTTGAGTGAAAAAGTGAGGGGGGGGATTAGTTTCTTCTTGGGTTGAGAGGTGAGGGGGTTATAGGAAGGGCCCGGGGTTTCCTCCCTTGGCTCTTGCGTAAGCACCAAAAACGTCCGTTTTACCTTCAAAAAGGCTCCTTGCACGTTTGGGGGAGTTGGAAAGACTTGTCTTTTGGCCCGACTTTGAGTTGAGAGCTTGATCTATCATAACAACACCTATAGGGGAGGTACCCTACTCGAGGCTTGGCTCTCCTTGGGCGCGTCGCGGCATGGGGCCGTAGTGCGTGTCGCTTGGGCATGGTTAAGTGGCTCGGGGCTTCCCCCAGGAATAGGTGAGTGGGGATGGTGAGTGCAAACAGTGAGAGTGAGGGGGAAAGGGTAGTCTTTTTATGGGGCGAGAGGTGAGTGGGGTGTTGTGCTACCACAAAGGGTTTCGGAGGTGCGTCCTTGCGTGAGCACCAAAAACTTTCAAGTGCCTTGAGGAAAAAGCTCCTTGCCCGTGGGGGGGAGACATCATGGTGGACTGTGAAACCGTGTCGCGTTGCCGTGCCGTGTTGCGCTAAGGCGCCGTGTTGGGTTGAGAAACCGTGCCGTGTTACGTTGGAAAACCATGTCGCGTTATGGTGATATGTCGTGTTGGGGTGCCATGTTGAGGCCCAAGGGGCGTGCTATGCCATGTTTTGATGTGTTATGGTGCCGAGGCATGCTGTGGTGGTTTTTGGGGTCCGTGACACTTGGTATCAGAGCAGGACCCCCGTGACGCATCCGAGGCGTCCGGAGGCGGGGGAGGGGTAAAATAGGCAAAAATTCGAAAATTTTCAAAAAAAATCGAAAAAAATCATAAAAAATTCAAAAAAATTCAAAAATTCATAAAAATTTCAAAAAATGGGAAAAAGCAGGAAAAGTGGGAAAAAAGTCAAAAATGACCAAAAAGATGAAGAGAAAGAGCGTAACGAAGCCGAGAAGCTGAGGATTGAAAATTTGTATGCTTCTAAAAACAAGGTTTTGGCACAGTGGTTTGATGGCGAAGATGAACGGAGAATGTTATGGGCTACGAAGGTGGAGTGGGTGCAGAAAGGGTATATTTTTTCAAAAGAAGAAGAGCATGATTTGGAAAACGAGCTGGCCAGGGTAAGAGACAAACAGAGTGACATCAAAACACTACTCCGAGCGTTGAATGGAAAAATCAATGATTGGGTGGAAGAACATAGGAGCAATACAAGAATTGATTTGCTACTCATAGAGCGGGAGTTGAGAATGGAAATCATTGAAGAGTACGGGGAGGGGGTAGGTGGAGACAAGATGCCAGATGAAAAAGGAAAAACTGTGAAACCCCAAGTAATTCAAGCGAAGCCATGTAGTCAAAAGACAAATCTTAGTGGTGATGTACCAGATGAGAAGTGTAAAGCTAGAAAACCTCAAGTAACTCGAGAAAAGTCAGGTGCGCAAAGGAAGAATTCTAGTGGCAAGAGTGAGGTGAGGGATGACGACGGGAGCGATAGGGATGCGGAGGCTAGAAGTCAGTTGGCTAATGCTAAAAAGTTATTATCTAGTGGAACACTGGGTACAAAAGAATGCAATGCTTTACAACAGCTGATGTATCTATTGAAGGAAAAACTGGCGGAGCGCGAAGGTCAATATGAGAAAGGTGCCAGGCTGCCAGAGGCCATGAGCGACTCAGAAGATGAAGATTCAGAGACCGGGAAACCGGATACATATGAAGAGCCATGGTTAGAGGAGAGAATAGATTGGGATGCCGAATTGAAAATCCGCGAACAGATGATAGAAGAAGCCAATCAAAGAGAAAGAGAAAGGGCCATGTTACATGAAGATTTAGGCCAGTGTGAGGATGCGATGATGGAAGGGGGATGTGAAGGGAGTCACTGGGGTGAAAGAGAAGAGTGGGTGGCAAATGCGCCATACCATAATCGTTGTGACGATCCTGAAGGAGATTACATGTATGAGGAGCCTTTTGAAGATCAGTATATTGGATACGAAGACTACACGTGGAAAGAGAGTGAACAGTGGCTAGAAGGCTATGAGGAACAAGGGTTTGATCCAGAATATGAAGCCAATCATACACAAGAAAAGACGACCTGGAAAGAGGAAAGAGGCTATAATGATGATTATGACAAATTTTCAGAACCAGGGTATGAAGCGGATGTAGACGAGTGGCAGAGTGAAAACGAGGAGGCCTACGGGCCGTATCAGGAAGAGGATGACCACTTATTCTATTCGGAGCGACCAGTATGGGCAAATGAGTCCAGTTTCATGTTTGATGGAGTGCTAGTGGAGGAGTGCGCGGAAGAGAAGACGACCTGCGGGTCAGATCCATTACCGGAAGGGGTAGTTTTGGAGGAGTGCTCAATGGGGGGCGAGGCAAAAGGTGCCAAGCCCCAAGCAGATGATTCTTTGGAGGGCAGGTTGGATGGACTGGAGGATGAGGAGATGGAAGATGTTGGCGGGGATGAAGAGGAAGACTCCTGTACCTGGAGGGAGGATAAAGAAATCGGGACAGACATCGGAACTCCTGCACCTGGGGGGAGTATAAATAATCCGGGACAGGTGGAACAGTCCGGAGTTGAAGAACGGGTTGAGCCCGAGTATGTTATTGAGGAGATCGGAGGGAAAGTGGAAGGGAGCAGAATGGGGCTAGAGGCCATCTTATTGAATGAAGAAGCCGAATGGCTGACTTTGGAAGAACTCGTAAGCCGCAAGTCTAAACGAACGGCCGAACAGGATGAGTGTGTGGAGGAACTCGTGAGCCGCGAGTATAAACGAATGGCCGAAAATGAGGAGCTTGTGGAAGAACTCGTGAGCCGCGAGTCTAAACGAACGGCCAAACAGGATGAAGAACTCGTGAGCCGCGAGGATAAAGAAACGGCCGTGGGTGAAGGAAGGGTTGAAGGAGAAGGCAGGGAACTCGTGAGCCGCGAGTCTAAACAAACGGCCGAACAGGACAAGCTCGTGAGCCGCGAGGATAAAGAAATGGCCGGATGTGGAGTAGAAGATGGAGAAGGCATAATACTCGTGAGCCGCGAGGATAAAGAAACGGCCGTGCGTGGAGAGGAGAATGGAGGCGAAGGCATAATACTCGTGAGCCGCGAGGATAAAGAAACGGCCGTGTGCAGGGAAAGGAATGAGGAAGAAGGCATGGTACTCGTGAGCCGCGAGGATAAACAAACGGCCGGTTGTGGAGAGAAGGGTGGAGGAGTAGGCATTGTACTCATGAGCCGCGAGGATAAAGAAATGGCCGGATGTGGAGTGGAGAATGGAGAAGGCACAATACTCGTAAGCCGCGAGAATAAACGAATGGCCGAGTGTAGGGAGGAACAGGATGGAGAGGAGAGGAAGGATACGAAGAAGCGGACAAAGGACGAAACCCACGCTAGGGAGTGGGCCAAACTCAATGATACTTCAAGACTCAAGGCGAAGGGTGAGACAGCAGAGTCGATCCCGGAGCCCCAACAAACCAAGTCAGCTAGCAAGGGAAGGCATGTAAGCTTCAGCAATGAGTTGCAGGTGTTCTCTTGTGAAACTGATGCGGTTAGAGATCGCGCTCAAGTGGCTGATTACGAGGGAAGCAAGCCCTCATGCAGCAAAGAAGATGGGGGTACTGGGGTGCCCCTTGTGTGGACAGATGGCGATGAGTGGATCTTCTGGAATGGGACTCAAGTCGCGGAGGTGCACGAGGCTGGGGACCTTGTACTTCGGATGAGAGTGTCTTTTAGGGAGTCTACTTCAAACTTGAAGTCTACTTGCACGTTCAAGCCTATTCCGGTCTCAGGGCCAAAGGGTTGCAACCTGCTGGGTGACGTCATCGTGGTCGCATGGCTTCATGGCCGAGCCGAGCAAGTTGTACGGAGGCTTCACCCTCCTGAGGATCAAAGTCAGATTCGGCTCAACAAGGATCCTAGCTCATCTGCCGAGGCCAAGTGTGAAGGTTTGGTCTCAACATGTGCCCATAAGGTTTATCTCGGCAAGAGAAGGCCAACGCTCTCAGCCAAAGAAATGGACTTGGCTGTGATGGCAAGGCGGTATGCGGCAACCCCGTGTTTCGACTTGTGCAAGCTATTCTGTTCTTACTTGCAAAATCAGGCCATTCGAGGCAATTTCGAGGTGGACACAGCGAGAGAGATGGCCCTCGCGTTGCAAGCTAGACGGTTTGATGGCTTTCATCAAGCCCATCTAACTTACAGGCAGGTGATCCAGCTCAATTCGGCCAAGTGGGGCCTCTTAGTGCAAGCCGGCGCAGTATGGCAACCTTGTAGCAATGGCCTCTGCATTTACTTGCGCATCATAGAGATAGATCGGGCCAGAGAGGGCCAACACAAAAGGCTTCGGCAGACGTGTGCGCTCAAGTCGAATGTGGCCAAGTAGGGCTCGAAACGTAGAAGGATAAAACACGCGGGGATAATGGACCTCGCCAGGAGAGCACGCCGACATGCAGCATCACAGGTAAAATCTGAGCGTTTTGCAGGCAAACTCCCGAAGATCCGTGCCAGACAGGGCACTTCAAAAAGGAAAAGTGGGACCAGGGATGGCGCGGCTAAGTGGGATCGGGCGTTCCGCGCAAGGCGACATGCGGTTTTTGCAAAGAAACGATCTACTGCTGAAGGAGCCACAAGGTCCAACATCCCATGCGCGCCACGAAGAATTAAGGAGCGTGGTGGTGGACTACTTCACGCCGGAGCAATGGATAGAGCAAGAAGAGCAAAGAGGTACGTGGCCTTACAGCGCATCACCACGACATCCTCCAACAAGGCATCATCGACTGATCCGGCTACAAAGAGCCCAACCGAAGAAGGAGCTTGCGACGCCAACACCACACTTTAGCATTGGGAAGACTCAACCGGGTGAAGGCGTTACAAGGCGGCCTGTAAGTATACTTGAGAGCTTAACTATGTAGGGGCATTCGTATAATTACCTTCACTTTTTTTGAAGCTAGGTAAGAGGGATGGGTTTATTCTTGTAAATAACAAACTCTTAGTACCTACTCAACTCGAAGTGGGCTTCGAGTTTTTTGTAGGGGGGGTGTGTATAGGGGAGGTACCCTACTCGAGGCTTGGCTCTCCTTGGGCGCGTCGCGGCATGGGGCCGTAGTGCGTGTCGCTTGGGCATGGTTAAGTGGCTCGGGGCTTCCCCCAGGAATAGGTGAGTGGGGATGGTGAGTGCAAACAGTGAGAGTGAGGGGGAAAGGGTAGTCTTTTTATGGGGCGAGAGGTGAGTGGGGTGTTGTGCTACCACAAAGGGTTTCGGAGGTGCGTCCTTGCGTGAGCACCAAAAACTTTCAAGTGCCTTGAGGAAAAAGCTCCTTGCCCGTGGGGGGGAGACATCATGGTGGACTGTGAAACCGTGTCGCGTTGCCGTGCCGTGTTGCGCTAAGGCGCCGTGTTGGGTTGAGAAACCGTGCCGTGTTACGTTGGAAAACCATGTCGCGTTATGGTGATATGTCGTGTTGGGGTGCCATGTTGAGGCCCAAGGGGCGTGCTATGCCATGTTTTGATGTGTTATGGTGCCGAGGCATGCTGTGGTGGTTTTTGGGGTCCGTGACAACACCTATAGGGGAGGCACCTTACTCGAGGCTTGGCTCTCCTTGGTGGCGACTCGGCGCGGGGCTGATTCTCGTCACGCTTGGGCATGGTTAAGTGGCTCGGGGCTTCCCCCAGGAAAATATAGGAGGGAAGGTGAGTGACTAAGTGGAAAAAGTGAGGGGGGGGATTAGTTTCTTCTTGGGTTGAGAGGTGAGGGGGTTATAGGAAGGGCCCGGGGTTTTCCCCTTTGGCTCTTGCGTGAGCACCAAAAACGTCCGTGTTACCTTCGAAAAGGCTCCTTGCACGTTTGGGGGAGTTAGTAAAGCTTGTCTTTTGGCCCGACTTTGAGTTGAGAGCTTGATCTATCATAACACTTGGTATCAGAGCATACCTCACGAGAAGCAAAGTTCATCACGCGTGAGGGCGGCACAATGCCGAGGGTCCGGGACTGAGATAGAGAAAGAGGAAAAGAAGCAGAAGGTGCATCAAGACCGCTTGAAGAGGATGAGGAAAGGGAACCACCGAATTTGGATGAGCCCACGGAATATGAAGATGATGAGGGAAGCATGGCGGGGGTAGGAGTAAGCAACATGGATTTTCAAGCTGCTTTTGTGCAGATGACCCAATTGTTGATGAGTATGAATCGGGAGCAGCAAAAGAGGAGTAAAGGGAAGAAAAAAGAGCCAAAATACGAAACTGAGGATTCTGATTCGGAATATGGGAGGTATAAACCAACGCCTCCAGAGAAATATAAAGGAGAAAGGGACTCTTTGGTCCTTGAGAGGTGGCTAAATCTTATGCAACAATACATGAGCATTCTGAAAGTGCCCACAAAGAGACGAGGGGAAGTAGCATCCCAACATTTGGCTGATCAGGCTTATGATTGGTGGCTGGCAAAAGAGAAAGATAGAATGGAACAAGGAAAAACACGAGTGATGGGTTGGGAAGAGTTGCGCATGGAGCTTAGAAATTATTTTGTCCCCAAGAATGAGAAATTTAAAGTGAGAGATGAATGGCGAGCTCTGAAACAACAAACGGGAAAGATGAGGGAATACATAGCAAAATACAGAGCTTTCATGCTTCAGCTGCAGGATATGGACGCGGTGACAAAGTTACATGGATTCTTGTATGGATTGCAAGATTGGGCCCGTAGAGAGATAGAGAAGCAAGAACCTGAAGATATCAAAGAAGCTTTTGAGATGACGGAGAGGTTGGCGGATATAGAATTAAGGAGGCCTCTGGGAGGAGGAAGAGGAGCATCGTTCAATACGACAAACCAAACGCAACCTACATGGAGAACACCGCCGATGGGGCGAGGAGCAGAAGTGAATCGAGGTGGAGAGATGAATCGAGGTGCAGAGAGTGTAGCGTCATCGCCATCAGTGTATAGGCCCCCCAACATGCAGTACCCAAGATTGGGGGGCACGGCGCCACAGTGGAATAGTGAAAGGAGTGGGTCTAGTCAAGGTAGAGGCTTTTCAAACTGGAATACCGGACCGCGAGGATGTTTTACTTGTGGAGGATCACATTTTGCTAGGGATTGTCCGCAAACACAAGGAATGGGTAGAACACGAGTGGCGGCAGCCAGCGCAATGGACCAAGACTATAGGAATGAAGCAAATCAGGGAGTCAGAATCACAGAAGTGGAAGAGGATGAATCAAAGGGGTCAGGAGGAGAGATAGAGCGCCCCAAAGTGGGTGTGCTCCAAGTCCGAGCGAGTTTGTTGGCAGCAAAATTACCAGCAGTTCAACACTTGTATGTGGATGGGATAATAAACGCACACAAGCAAAGATTGATGATAGATACGGGAGCAACTCACAATTTTATGACGCCGCAATTGGCAAAGAAAGTCGGAGTAGAGAAGTGGTCAAAGTTGGAGACTTGCACGGTGAGTTTTGGACAAGGTAAAGAGTCGAATGTACGCATTGCTTATGGAGTGTTTGTGCAGCTAGGAGACTGGAAGGCAAAGATGGATTTTGTGATTGTACCAATGGATGAGTTTGAGGCAATTTTGGGGTTGACTTGGTATGACAAATATGTTTTGGCTATGTTTGGAAAAGGAACAAACCAGGTTGTGCTAGATATGAATGGAACTACGGTGATGGTCAACTATTATAGACCAAAACCGGAGGTGAGCCCAAAGCGAGGAGAGGTGGCAAGCAAAGAAAAAGGGAAGATGGCTCAGGTGGAGGCGAAAGCAACAAAGGGGGAGAGTAGCGGGAGTAAGCAGAATGATAAGACCATGCCAGTGGAGATAAATAAAGACAAAGGTAAGAAGCCACAATGGTGCAGTGCCAAACAAGTAGAGAAGGAGTTGAAGAAGGGAAGTGCAGTACACTTATGTATTATGCGGGCAATGGATCTAGCGGAAGAGGATGAAAAGGAGCCGATGATAGGAGATAGCAGGGTTAGGGAAGTGCTAGAAGAGTTCAAGGACGTGATGCCAAAGAAGTTACCACCGGGGTTACCCCCAAAACGTCCAGTTGATCATAGAATAGAATTGGTTCCGGGGGCCGCTCCGCCGGCACGCCCACCCTACCGAATGACAAATGAAGAATTGATGGAGTTGAAGAAGCAACTGAATGAACTGTTAGAAGCAGGTTTTATTAGGAGGAGCCGTTCTCCTTACGGGGCACCAGTGCTGTTTGTCAGGAAAAAGGATGGGACAATGAGATTATGTGTGGATTACAGGGCACTCAACAAAATCACAATCCGTAATAGATACCCTATGCCCTTAGTGGATGATTTACTGGATAGGCTAGCAGGAGCCAAATATTTCACAAAAATTGATTTACGTTCAGGATATCATCAAATACGAATAGCAGATGGAGACATTGAAAAGACAGCTTTCCGCACTCGCTATGGCAGTTTTGAGTGGCTTGTGTTGGGATTTGGTATGACTAATGCACCGCCAACATTTTGCACATTGGTAGATAACTCGTTCGGTGACTTTTTGGATGTGTTTCTCGTGGTATACATTGATGATCTCTTAATTTTCAGCAAGACTTTTGAAGAGCATAAGGAGCATGTAAGAAAGGTACTGGAAAGACTCCGGGAACATAAGCTGTTTGCCAAACCAGAGAAGTGTGAATTTGCGGTGAAAGAGGTGGAGTTTCTAGGCTTCATCGTGAAGGAGGGAAAAGTAGCCGTGGATCCCAAAAAGGTAGAGGCAGTACAGAACTGCCAGCCGCCGACCACACCGCGGCAAGTCAGAGAGTTCTTGGGCTTTACAGTTTTCTGCCGTAAGTTTATAAAAGGGTATAGTGGAATCACGTGGCCATTGGCAGCACTGACGGGGAGCAACACAAAGTTCTCATGGGGAGAGAAAGAGCAAGAGGCTTTTGAAACACTCAAGAGGGCTATGAGTTCAGCGCCAGCGCTTAAGATGCCGGATTTTACCAAACCATTTGAAATCCATACAGATGCTTCGGATTATGCCTTAGGAGGAGTGCTGATTCAGGATGGTCATCCGATATACTATGAGTCCAAAAAGTTTTCCTCTACTGAATGAAGATGGTCTACTCATGAAAAAGAAATGCTGGCAGTGATTCATTGTTTACGGAAGTGGCGACACTATGTACAGGATAAACACACCAGAGTACACACTGATAATATCTCCTTGAAGTATTTTCAGACGCAGCCAAAGCTGTCACCCAAACAGGCCAGGTGGCAGGATTTTTTGGCTGACTTTGATGTGGAGATCCTGCACAAACCAGGCTCGGCTAACAAAATGGCGGACGCATTGAGCCGTAAGGCCGAGCTGCAAGTCATGACTTTCTCAACACGAAGTGATTTTCTGGCTGCTGTAAAGCAGTCTACTCAAACTGACAACGAGATGCAGAAGCTGATTGAAGATCTGCTTGAGGGAAGAACACCATGGGGGACGTATGAATTGAAGGAGGGATTACTATATATGCATCAGAAACTCTATATCCCAGATGATCTGGAGCTCAAGAAGACTATTCTTAAAGAGGCGCATGATTGTAAGCTGGCAGGGCACACAGGACAGACTAGGACTCTAGAAAGAATACAAAGACATCTGTTCTGGCCTAAGATGCGAGAGGAAGTTATAGAATATGTTAGAACTTGCCCAACCTGCCAGCTAGTGAAGGCACAACGGCTGAGACCAGCCGGTCTACTACAACCCATGCCAGTACCGTCGCGCCCTTGGGATGTGATCAGTATGGACTTCATTCTGGAGTTGCCGAAGTCCCATGGGCACAATTCTATCTTCGTTGTAGTGGATTATTTTTCAAAACAAGCACATTTTGTGCCCACCACTATTCCACTCACAGCGGCGACGGTGGCACAACTCTTCTTCACTCGGGTCTTCAAATATCACGGTTTGCCTTTGGCCATAGTCTCTGACCGGGATGTTCGGTTCATGAGTAATATGTGGAAGGAGCTGTTCATATTGTTAGACACCCAACTTAGGTTCTCCTCCTCATATCACCCGCAGACCGATGGGCAGACGGAGCGGGTGAATCAGGGTATTGAAGATTATATCCGCGCCTATGTTCGCGCTGATCAAAAGGATTGGGCCCTGTACCTGGATGTGCTGGAGTATCACTACAACTCCTCTCTTCATAGCGCGACAGGTTTCACTCCGTTTGAGCTCGCAACTGGCAAGGAGGTCATCACACCTTTGGCGCTGGCAACGGAACAAGTTCCACACGTGGAAGACCCAGACGCGGAAGAGTTCTTAAACAGGTGGAGGGATAGGCTGAAAGCGGCTCAGGAAAGCTTAAAGGGAAGCAAAATCATTATGGCAAGGCGTTTCAATACGAAACGGCGTCAACTTGAATTCTTCCCAGGCGATCTAGTGCTGGTGAGCTCACAAAACATGGCTCTACCCAAAAACCTCACACCGAAGTTCAATCATAGATATTACGGGCCATATAAGGTGGTGGAGCAACTCAATGATGTCACGTATAAGCTCCAGCTACCTAGAGGAGTATGCATTCACGATGCATTTCATGTCTCCCTGTTGAGGCGTTTTCACGGTGATACAAAGTTCGGACGGCAAGTTCCTCTTCCTGCTTCACATGCCAACTTGCCCTTCGAAGCTGAGGCAATCCTTCAATCAAGGTTTGTCAACAGGTGGCCTGAATTTCTAGTTAAGTGGAAGGGCAGACCCCTGAAAGAGGCGACGTGGGTCAAGGAGTCGGATGTGCTGGAGAAAGCGCGGGATTTACTGCTCGAGTTTGTCAACAGGGATTGAAGACAAACTTCTCGGCCCGTTTGTACAAAATGTACATACTCTTGAGAGCATAACTAAGTAGGGGCATTCTTATATGTATATGCAACTTTCTTCAAAAAAACTTTTGCTAGGGAGTATGGGGGAATAAGAATGTAAATACTATCTTAGAATCCTTAGCCCATCAACTCGAAGTGGGCTTCGAGTTTTTTGAAGGGGGGGTGTGTATAGGGGAGGCACCTTACTCGAGGCTTGGCTCTCCTTGGTGGCGACTCGGCGCGGGGCTGATTCTCGTCACGCTTGGGCATGGTTAAGTGGCTCGGGGCTTCCCCCAGGAAAATATAGGAGGGAAGGTGAGTGACTAAGTGGAAAAAGTGAGGGGGGGGATTAGTTTCTTCTTGGGTTGAGAGGTGAGGGGGTTATAGGAAGGGCCCGGGGTTTTCCCCTTTGGCTCTTGCGTGAGCACCAAAAACGTCCGTGTTACCTTCGAAAAGGCTCCTTGCACGTTTGGGGGAGTTAGTAAAGCTTGTCTTTTGGCCCGACTTTGAGTTGAGAGCTTGATCTATCATAACAACACCTATAGGGGAGGTACCCTACTCGAGGCTTGGCTCTCCTTGGGCGCGTCGCGGCATGGGGCCGTAGTGCGTGTCGCTTGGGCATGGTTAAGTGGCTCGGGGCTTCCCCCAGGAATAGGTGAGTGGGGATGGTGAGTGCAAACAGTGAGAGTGAGGGGGAAAGGGTAGTCTTTTTATGGGGCGAGAGGTGAGTGGGGTGTTGTGCTACCACAAAGGGTTTCGGAGGTGCGTCCTTGCGTAAGCACCAAAAACTTTCAAGTGCCTTGAGGAAAAAGCTCCTTGCCCATGGGGGGGAGACATCATGGTGGACTGTGAAACCGTATCGCGTTGCCGTGCCGTGTCGCGCTGAGGCGCCGTGGTGAGTTCAGAAACCGTGCCGTGTTACGTTGGAAAACCATGTCGCGTTATGGTGATATGTTGTGTTGGGGTGCCGTGTTGAGGCCCAAGGGGCGTGATATGCCATGTTTTGATGTGTTATGGTGCCGAGGCATGCTGTGGTGGTTTTTGGGGTTTATGACACTTGGTATCAGAGCCGGACCCCCGTGACGTATCCAAGGCGTCCGGAGGCGGGGGAGGGGTAAAACAGGCAAAAATTCGAAAATTTTCAGAAAAATTCGAAAAAAATCATAAAAAATTCAAAAAAATTCAAAAATTCATCAAAATTTCAAAAAATGGGAAAAAGCAAGAAAAGTGGGAAAAAAGTTAAAAATGACCAAAAAGAAGAGGAAAAAGAGCGTAACGAAGCCCAGAAGCTGAGAATAGAGAATTTGTATGCTTCAAAAAATAAGGTGTTGGCACAATGGTTTGACTGCGAAGATGAACGGAGAATGTTATGGGCTACAAAGGTGAAGTGGGTGCAAAAAGAATACATCTTTTCGAAAGAAGAAGAAAAGGATTTGGAAAACAGATTGGCTAGAGTGAGGGAAAAACAAAGTGACATCAAAGTACTACTGCGAGCGGTGAATGGAAAAATCAATGAATGGGTTGAGGAACATAAAAGCAATGTAAAGATTGATTTGTTACTCACGGAGCGGGAGTTAAGAATGGAAATTATCGAAGAGTATGGAGAGGGGGTAGCGGGAGACAAGATGCCGGATGAAAAAGGAAAAGCTACGAAACCCCAAGCAGTTCAAGAGAAGCCATGTACCCAAAATACAAATATGAGTGGCAAGGTGTCAAACGAAAGGGCTAAAACCACGGGGACTCATGTGATGCAAGAAAAGTCATGTGCTCGAATGAAGGAGTCTAGTAGTAAAAGTGAGATGAGGCTTGATGGAGGAGACAAGGTTGACTATGCTATCGTTGAAAATCAGTTGGCTATGGCAAAAGAGGCATTATCCAGTGGAAAACTGAGTGGAGAACAACGTAGTGCATTTATACAGGTGATGAATACATTGAAGAAGGGGCTGGCGGAGCGAAAAGTTCAACATGGGGAAAAGGCCAAGCTACCAAAGGCCATAAGCGAATTGAGAGACGAAAACTCAGAGCCCGAGAAACCCGATACAGGTGAAGAGGAGCTATGGTCAGATGAGGAAATAGACTGGGAGGCCGAACTGAAAATCCGTGAACAGATAATGAAAGAAGCAAACCAAAGGGATAGAGAGAGGGCCATACCAGATGAAGATTCAGGCCAGTTTGATGATGCGGTGATGGAAGAGGGATGTGAAGGGAGTCACTGGGGGGAAAGAGAAGAGTGGGTGGCAAATGCGCCATACCATAATTATTGTGACAAACCTGAAGGAGATTACATATATGAGGAGGCTCTTGAAGATCAATATGCCAGATACGCAGATGATATGTGGGAAAATAGAAGACAACAGTTTGAAGGCTATGGAGAGCAAGCGTTTGATCCAGAATATGAAGCCGAGTATGCGCATGGAGAATCGACTTGGGAAGAGAAAGATAGCTATTATCGGGGCTGTTATGATCAACCTTTCGAACCAGGATACGAAGCAGATGCAGAGGAGGGGCAAGGTGGAAGTGAGGAGGCCTGCGGGCTGTATTATGTAGAGAATGACCACATAGTTGATCCAGTACAACCATTATGGAAAAACGAGTCTAGTTTTGTATTTGAAGGAGTGTTGGTGGAGGAGTGCGCGGAAGAGAAGACGACTTGCGGGTCAGATCCATTACCGGAAGGGGTAGTTTTGGAAGAGTGCTCAATGAGGGGCGAGGCAAAAGATGCCAAGACCCAAACAGATGATTTTTTGGAGGGCAGGTTGGATGGACTGGGGGATGAGGAGATGGAAGATGTTGGCGGGGATGAAGAGGAAGACTCCTGTACCCGGAGGGAGGATAAAGAAATCGGGACAGTCATCGGAAATCCTGCACCTGGGGGGAGTATAAATAATCCGGGACAGGTGGAACGGTCTGGAACTGAAGAACGGGTTGAGCCCGATTATGTTATTGAAGAGATCGGAGGGAAAGTGGAAAGGAGCGGAATGGGGCTAGAGGCCATTTTACCGAATGAAGAAGCCGAATGGCTAACTCTGGAAGAACTCGTGAGCCGCGAGTATAAACGAATGGCCGAAAATGAGGAGCTTGTGGAAGAACTCGTGAGCCGCGAGTCTAAACGAACGGCCAACCAGGATAAGCTCGTGAGCCGCGAGGATAAAGAAACGGCCGTGTGTGAAGGAAGGGTTGAAGGAGAAGGCAGGGAACTCGTGAGCCGCGAGTCTAAACGAATGGCCAAACAAGATAAGCTCGTGAGCCGCGAGGATAAAGAAACGGCCGTAGGTGGAAAGGAGAGTGGGGGAGAAGGCATGGTACTCGTGAGCCGCGAGGATAAAGAAACGGCCGTGTGTGGAGTGAAGGGTGGAGGAGAAGGCATAATACTCGTGAGCCGCGAGGATAAAGAAACGGCTGGATGTGGAGTAGAGAAGGGAGAAGGCATGGTACTCGTGAGCTGCGAGGATAAACTAACGGCCGTATGCAGGAAAAGGGATGGGGAAGAAGGCAGAAGACTCGTGAGCCGCGAGGATAAAGAAATGGCCGTGTGTGGAGAGGAGAGCGAAGGAGAAGGCAGAATACTCGTGAGCCGCGAGGATAAAGAAATGGCCGGTTGTGGAGAGAAGGGTGGAGGAGAAGGCATTGTACTCGTAAGCCGCGAGGATAAAGAAACGGCCGGATGTGGAGTGGAGAAAGGAGAAAGCAGAAGACTCGTGAGCCGCGAGGATAAACGAATGGCCGAGTGTGGGGAAGAACAGGATGGAGAAGAGGGAAAAGGTACGAAGGAGCGGACAAAGAAAAAACTTATTGATACTTCAAGACTCAAGGCGAAGGGTGAGACAGCAGAGTCGATCCCGGAGCCCCAACAAACCAAGTCAGCTAACAAGGGAAGGCATGTAAGCTTCAGCAATGAGTTGCAGGTGTTCTCTTGTGAAACTGATGCGGTTAGAGATTTAGCTCAAGTGGCTGATTACGAGGGAAGCGAGCCCTCATGCAGCAAAGAAGACGGGGGTACTGGGGTGCCCCTTGTGTGGACAGATGGCGACGAGTGGATCTTCTGGAATGGGACTCAAGTCGCGGAGGTGCACGAGGCTGGGGACCTTGTACTTCGGATGAAAGTGTCTTTCAGGGAGTCTACTTCAAACTTGAAGTCTACTTGCACGTTCAAGCCTATTCCGGTCTCAGGGCCAAAGGGGTGCAACCTGCTAGGTGACATCATCGTGGCCGGATGGCTTCATGATCGAGCTGAGCAAGTTGCGCGGAGGCTTCACCCTCCAGAGGATCAAAGACAGATTCGGCTCAACAAGGAGCCTAACTCATCTGCCGGGGCCAAGTGTGAAGGTTTGGTCTCAACATGTGCCCATAAGGTTTATCTCGGCAAGAGAAGGCCAACGCTCTCAGCCAAAGAAATGGACTTGGCTGTGAGGGCAAGGCGGTATGCGGCAACCCCGTGTTTCGACTTGTGCAAGCTATTCTGTTCTTACTTGCAAAATCAGGCCATTCGGGGCAATTTCGAGGTGGACACAGCGAGAGAGATGGCCCTCGCGTTGCAAGCTAGATGGTTTGATGGCTTTCATCAAGCCCATCTAACTTACAAGCAGGTGATCCAGCTCAATTCGGCCAAGTGGGGCCTCTTAGTGCAAGCCGGTGCAGTATGGCAACCTTGTAGCAATGGCCTCTGCATTTACTTGCGCATCATAGAGATAGATCGGGCCAGAGAGGGCCAACACAAAAGTCTTCGGCAGACGTGTGCGCTCAAGTCGAATGTGGCCAAGCAGGGCTCGAAACGTAGAAGGATAAAACACGCGGGGATAATGGACCTCGCCAGGAGAGCACGCCGACATGCAGCATCACAGGAAAAATCTGAGCGTTTTGCAGGCAAACTCCCGAAGATCCGTGCCAGACAGGGCACTTCAAAAAGGAAAAGCAGGACCAGGGATGGCGCGGCTAAGTGGGATCGGGCGTTCCGCGCAAGGCGACATGCGGTTTTTGCAAAGAAACGATCTACTGCTGAAGGAGCCGCAAAGTCCAACATCCCATGCGCGCCACGAAGAATTAAGGAGCGTGGTGGTGGACTACTTCACGCTGGAGCAATGGATAGAGCAAGAAGAGCAAAGAGGTACGTGGCCTTACAGCGCATCACCACGACATCCTCCAACAAGGCATCATCGACTGATCCGGCTACAAAGAGCCCAACCGAAGAAGGAGCTTGCGACGCCAACACCACACTTTAGCATTGGGAAGATTCAACCGGGTGAAGGCGTTACAAGGCGGCCTGTAAGTATACTTGAGAGCTTAACTATGTAGGGGCATTCATATAATTACCTTCACTTTTTTGAAGCTAGGTAAGAGGGATGGGTTTATTCTTGTAAATAACAAACTCTTAGTACCTACTCAACTCGAAGTGGGCTTCGAGTTTTTTGTAGGGGGGGTGTGTATAGGGGAGGTACCCTACTCGAGGCTTGGCTCTCCTTGGGCGCGTCGCGGCATGGGGCCGTAGTGCGTGTCGCTTGGGCATGGTTAAGTGGCTCGGGGCTTCCCCCAGGAATAGGTGAGTGGGGATGGTGAGTGCAAACAGTGCGAGTGAGGGGGAAAGGGTAGTCTTTTTATGGGGTGAGAGGTGAGTGGGGTGTTGTGCTACCACAAAGGGTTTCGGAGGTGCGTCCTTGCGTAAGCACCAAAAACTTTCAAGTGCCTTGAGGAAAAAGCTCCTTGCCCATGGGGGGGAGACATCATGGTGGACTGT
>NW_028229551.1:422500-432500 GCF_053477565.2 Lygodium microphyllum | reverse complement strand
GGGCTGGGTCGAGCGGGGTTTTTGGAGGCGTGGCGGGGTCGTGTGGATGGAGCGGGGTTTTTCGAGGTGGGGTGCGGGGGGGATGCGCCGCGTCGAGGGGGGGTGCGGTGGGGTGTGCCGTGACGCGGGGTGGGGTGGTGTGGATGCAGCGGGTTTTTCGAGGTGGGGTGGGGTGGTGTGGATGCAGTCGGTTTTCCAAGGTGGGGTGCGCGGGGGCGTCGTGGGGGGCTGACGCGGGGTGGGGTGGGTCGAGCGGGGTTTTCGGAGGCGTGGAGGGAGCGGGGTTTTTCGAGGTGGGGTGCGGGGGGGGCGTCGTGGGGGGGTGCGGTGGGGTGGGGGGGGTGTGCCGTGTCGTGGGGGGTGATGCGGGGTGGGGTGGGGTGGGTCGAGCGGGGTTTTCGGAGGCGTGGCGGGGTGCTGTGGAGGGAGCGGGGTTTTTCGAGGTGGGGTGCGGGGGTGCGCCGTGTCGTGGGGGGGGTGGGGTGGGTCGAGCGGGGTTTTCGGAGGCGTGGAGGGAGCGGGGTTTTTCGAGGTGGGTGCGGGGGGGGCGTTGTGGGGGGGTGCGCCGTGTCGTGGCGGGTGACGCGGGGTGGGGTGGGGTGGGTCGAGCGGGGTTTTCGGAGGCGTGGCGGGGTGCTGTGGAGGGAGCGGGGTTTTTCGAGGTGGGGTGCAGGGGTGCGCCGTGTCGTGGGGGGGGTGGGGTGGGTCGAGCGGGGTTTTCGGAGGCGTGGAGGGAGCGGAGTTTTTCGAGGTGGGGTGCGGGGGGGGCGTCGTGGGGGGGTGTGCCGTGTCATGGGGGAGTGACGCGGGGTTGGGTGGGTCGAGCGGGGTTTTTCGACGTGGGGTGAGGGGGGGTGGGGGGGTGCGCCGTGTCGTGGGGGGGTGCGGTGGGGTGTGGGGGGTGTGCCGTGTCGTGGGGGGGCTCACGCGAGGTGGGGTGGGTCGAGCGGGGTTTTCGGAGGCGTGGTGGGGTTGTGTGGAGGGAGCGGGGTTTCTCGAGGTGGGGTGCGGGGGGCATCGTGGGGGGGTGCGGTGGGGTGGAGGGTGCGCCGTGTCGTGGGGGAGTGAGGCGGGGCACGGTGGGTCGAGCCTGGTTTTTGGAGGAGTGGTGGGGTGCTGTGGATGGAGCGGGGTTTTTTGAGGTGGGGTGGGGGGGGAGGCGCCGCGTCGTAGGGGGCTGCGGTGGGGTGGGGTGGGGGGGTGTGCCGTGTCGTGGGGGGTGACGCGGGGTGTCGCGATGCCCCCTCCCCCCCACCATGCCCCGACATGACGCGACGCGCCCCCTCCCCAACATAACATGACAACCCCCCTCCCCCCCCCCCCCATGACACGACACGACGCGATGCGCCCCCCCATGACGTCCCCCCCTCAAAAATTTGCCTCCCCCCTCAACACACACCACCCCCCCCTCCCCCCCTCAAAAATTCGGCCCCCCCATGACATCCCCCCCCCACCCCCCATGACACGACGCGACGCGACGCGCCCCGCCATGACACGACACGACGCGACGCGCCCCCCCCCCTTCCCCCCTCAACACACACCACACCATGTCGCGACGTGCCGCGCCCCCCCCACCCATGACACGACATGATGCGACGCGCCCCCCCCCCCCCCCCATGACATCCCCACCCCACCCCCCCCCCCCATGACACGACACGATGCGACGCGCCCCCCCCCCCCCCCCATGACATCCCCCCCCATGGGATCCCCCCCCCCCCCATGACACGACACGATGCGACGTGCCACCCTCCCCTTAACACACACACCCACCCAACGCAATGCCCTCCCCCCCCCCCAACACACACCACACCATGTCGTGACGCACCCCTGCCCACCCCCCCCGCCCCCCCCGCGCCCCATGGCCTGACACGACGCGACGTGCTCCCCTCCCCTTAACACACCCACCCACCCTCCATGACGCCCCCTCAAAGACACCCTTGGAGGGGTGGTGTGGTGTGGTGTGTGTTGAGGGGGGGGGGATTTTTGAGGGGGGGGGTGGGGTGGTGCGTGTTGAGGGGGGGGGGGGGAAGGGTGGGAAGGTGTGTATTGACGGGGGGGGGCGCGAATTTTTTGGGGGGGGGGAGGGGTGGTGTGGTGTGGTGTGGTGTGTGTTGAGGGGGGTGGCCGAATTTTTGGGGGGGGGGGGTGGGGTGGGGTGTTGAGGGGGGCGGGGGGGGTGGGGTGGTGTGTGTTGAAGGGGGGGGGGGGGGAATTTTTGGGGGGGGAGGGGTGGTGTGGGGTGGTGTGTGTTGGGGGAGGGGGGGGGGGGCGAATTTTGGAGGGGGGGGGAGGGGTGGTGTGGTGTGGTGTGTGTTGAGGGGGGTGGGGGGGGGCAATTTTTGGGGGGGGGGGGGGGGAAAAATTTGGAGGGGGGGGAGGGAGGGGTGGTGTGGTGTGGTGTGTGTTGAGGGGGGGGGGGAGGATTTTTGAGGGGGGGGGGAGGGGTGGTGTTTTGTGTGTTGAGGGGGGGGGAGGGGTGGTGTGGTGTGTGTTTAGGGGGGGGGGATGGGGTGGTGTTTGTTGAGGGGGGGGGGGGAATTTTTTGGGGGGGGGGGGGTGGTGTGGGGTGGTGTGTGTTGAGGAGGGGGGGGGCGAATTTTGGAGGGGGGGGGGGTGGTGTGGTGTTGTGTGTGTTGAGGGGGGGGGCCAATTTTTGGGGGGGGGGGGTGGTGTGGTGTTGTGTGTGTTGAGGGGGGGGGCCAATTTTTGGGGGGGGGGGGGGAATTTTGGAGGGGGGGGGGGGGAATTTTGGAGGGGGGGGGGGGGGAATTTTTGACGGGGGGGGAGGGGTGGTGTGGTGTGGTGTGTGTTGAGGGGGGGGGGTGGGGTGGTGTGTGTTGAGGGGGGGGGGGGGGGAAGGGTGGGGAGGTGTGTATTGAGGGGGGGGGGGCAAATTTTGGAGGGGGGAGGGAGGGGTGGTGTGGTGTGGTGTGGTGTGTGTTGAGGGGGGTGGCCGAATGTTTTTGGGGGGGGGGGGTGGTGTGGTGGTGTGTGTTGGGGGGGGGGGCGAATTTTCTGGGGGCGGGGGGGGGGGGGGAGGGGTGGGGTGGTGTGTGTTGAGGGGGGGGGGCGAAATTTGGTGGGGGGGAAGGGGAGGGGTGGTGTGGTGTGTGTTGAGGGGGGGGGGGAGGGGTGGTGTGGTGTGTGTTGGGGGGGGGCGGGGGGCGCGAATTTTGGAGGGGGGGGGGGAGGGGTGGTGTGGTGTGGTGTGTGTTGAGGGGGGGGGGGGGCGAATTTTTGGGGGGGGAAGGGGCGAAATTTGGAGGGGGGGGGGAATTTTTGGGGCGGGGGGGGAGGGGTGGGGTGGTGTGTGTTGAGGGGGGGGCGATATTTCGAGGGGGGGAAGGGGAGGGGTGGTGTGGTGTGGTGTGGTGTGTGTTGAGGGGGGGGGGGAGGGGTGGTGTGGTGTGGTGTGTGTTGAGGGGGGGGTGGGGTGGTGTGTGTTGAGGGCGGGGGGGGGGGATTTTTTGGGGGGGGGGAGGGGTGGTGTGGTGTGGGGTGGTGTGTGTTGAGGAGGGGGGGCGAATTTTTGGGGGGGGGGGGAGGGGTGGGGTGATGTGTGTTGAGGGGTGGGCGAAATTTGGAGGGGGGGAAGGGGAGGGGTGGTGTGGTGTGTGTTGAGGGGGGGGGTGGGGGGGGGGGATTTTTGAGGGGGGGGGGAGGGGTGGTGTGGTGTGTGTTGAGGGGGGGGGGGGTGGGGTGGTGTGTGTTGAGGGGGCGGGGGGGAAGGGTGGGGAGGTGTGTATTGAGGGTTTAGGGTTTAGGGTTTAGGGGGCGGGGGGGGGGGGGGGGAAGGGTGGGGAAGGGGTGGTGTGTGTTGGGGGTGGGAGGGGGGGGGGGGGCAAATTTTTTAGGGGGGGGGGGTGGTGTGGTGTGGTGTGTGTTGAGGGGGGTGGCCGAATTTTTGGGGGGGGGGGGGGTGGGGTGGTGTGTGTTGGGGGGGGGGCGAATTTTTTGGGGGCAGGGAGGGGGGGGGAGGGTTGGGGTGGTGTGTGTTGAGGGGGGGGCGAAATTTGGAGGGGGGGAAGGGGAGGGGTGGTGTGGTGTGTGTTGAGGGGGGGGGGAGGGGTGGTGTGGGGTGGTGTGTGTTGAGGGGGGGGTGGGGAGGGGTGGTGTGGCGTGGTGTGTGTTGGGGGGGGGCGAATTTTTGGGGGGGGAAGGGGCGAATTTTGGACGGGGGGGGCGAATTTTTGGGAGGGGGGGGAGGGGTGGGGTGGTGTGTGTTGAGGGGAAGGCGAAATTTGGAGGGGGGGAAGGGGAGGGGTGGTGTGGCTTGGTGTGGTGTGTGTTGAGGGGGGGAGGGAAGGCGAATTTTGAAGGGGGGGGGGAGGGGTGGTGTGGTGTGGTGTGTGTTAAGGGGAGGGGCCAATTTTTTGGGGGGGGGGGGGGGCAAAATTTGGAGGGGGGGGGGGGAGGGGTGGTGTGGTGTGGTGTGTGTTGGGGGGGGGGGGGATTTTCTAGGGGGGGGGGGAGGGGTGGTGTTTTGTGTGTTGAGGGGGGGGGGATTTTTGAGGGGGGGAGGGGTGGTGTGGTGTGTGTTGAGGGGGGGGGGATGGGGTGGTGTGTGTTGAGGGGGGGGGGAAATTTTTGGGGGGGGGGAGGGGAGGTGTGGGTTGGTGTGTGTTGAGGGGGGTGGGCGGCGAATTTTGGAGGGGGGGGAGGGGTGGTGTGGTGTGGTGTGTGTTGGGGGGGGGGGGAGGGGTGGTGTTTAGTGTGTTGGGGGGGGGGAGGGGGGGATTTTTGAGGGGGGGGGGAGGGGTGGTCTGGTGTGTGTTGGTGGGTGGGCTGGGGTGGTGTGTGTTGGGGGGGGGGGGGAGGGGTGGTGTGGGGTGGTGTGTGTTGAGGGGGGGGGGGGGGAGGGGGGGGTGGGGTGGTGTGTGTTGAGGGGGGGGGGAAGGGTGGGTAGGTGTGTATTGAGGGGGGGGGGGGCGAATTTTTGGGGGGGGGGAGGGGTGGTGTGTGTTGGGGGCGGGGGGGGGGGGGGAGGGGTGGTGTGGTGTGGTGTGGTGTGTGTTGAGGGGGGTGGCCGAATTTCTTGGGGGGGGGGGTGGGGTGGTGTGTGTTGGGGGGGGGGGGGAATTTTTTGGGGGCGGGGGGGGGGGGAGGGGTGGGGTGGTGTGTGTTGAGGGGGGGGCGAAATTTGGAGGGGGGGAAGGGGAGGGGTGGTGTGGTGTGTGTTGAGGGGGGGGGGGATTTTTGAGGGGGGGGGGAGGGGTGGTGTGGTGTGTGTTGGGGGGGGGGGGGGGATTTTTGAGGGGGGGAGGCGTGGTGTGGGGTGGTGTGGTGTGGTGTGTGTTGAGGGGGGGGCGAATTTTTGGGGGGGGAAGGGGCGAAATTCGGACGGGGGGGCGAATTTTTGGGGGGGGGGGGGGAGGGGTGGGGTGGTGTGTGTTGAGGGGAAGGCGAAATTTAGAGGGGGCAAGGGGAGGGTTGGTGTGGTGTGGTGTGGTGTGTGTTGAGGGGGGGGGGGAGGGGTGGGGTGGTGTGTGTTGAGGGGGGGGTGGGGTGGTGTGTGTTGAGGGGGGGAGGGGGGAATTTTAGGGGGGGGGGGGAGGGGTGGTGTGTGTTGAGGGGGGGAGGGGGGGCGAATTTTGAAGGGGGGGGGAGGGGTGGTGTGTTGGGGGCGGGGGGGGGGGGGGGGAGGGGTTGTGTGGTGTGGTGTGGTGTGTGTTGAGGGGGGTGGCCGAATTTTTTGGGGGGGGGGGTGGGGTGGTGTGTGTTGGGGGGGGGGCGAATTTTTTGGGGGCGGGGGGGGGGGGGAGAGGTGGGGTGGTGTGTGTTGAGGGGGGGGCGAAATTTGGAGGGGGGGAAGGGGAGGGGTGGTGTGGTGTGTGTTGAGGGGGGGGGGATTTTTGAGGGGGGGGGAGGGGTGGTGTGGTGTGTGTTGGGGGGGGGGGATTTTTGAGGGGGGGGGAGGCGTGGTGTGGGGTGGTGTGGTGTGGTGTGTGTTGAGGGGGGGGGCGAATTTTTGGGGGGGGAAGGGGCGAAATTTGGACGGGGGGGGTGAATTTTTTGGGGGGGGGGGAGGGGTGGGGTGGTGTGTGTTGAGGGGAAGGCGAAATTTGGAGGGGGCAAGGGGAGGGTTGGTGTGGTGTGGTGTGGTGTGTGTTGAGGGGGGGGGGGGAGGGGTGGGGTGGTGTGTGTTGAGGGGGGGGGTGGGGTGGTGTGTGTTGAGGGGGGGGGGGGATTTTTTGGGGGGGTGGGAGGGGTGGTGTGTGTTGAGGGGGGGAGGGGGGGCGAATTTTGAAGGGGGGGGGAGGGGTGGTGTGGTGTGGTGTGTGTTGAGGGGGGGGGGCCAATTTTTTGGGGGGTGGGGGAGGGCAAAATTTGGAGGGGGGGGGGGAGGGGTGGTGTGGTGTGGTGTGTGTTGGGGGGGGGGGGATTTTTGAGGGGGGGGGGAGGGGTGGTGTTTTGTGTCTTGAGGGGGGGGGGAGATTTTTGAGGGGGGGGAGGGGTGGTGTGGTGTGTGTTGAGGGGGGGGGATGGGGTAGTGTGTGTTGAGGGGGGGGGGGGGGAAATTTTTGGGGGGGGGGGAGGGGAGGTGTGGGGTGGTGTGTGTTGAGGGGGGTGGGGGGCGAATTTTCGAGGGGGGGGAGGGGTGGTGTGGTGTGGTGTGTGTTGAGGGGGGGGGGGAATTTTGGGGGGGGGGGAGGGGGGGGTTGGGTGGTGTGTGTTGAGGGGGGGGGGGGAACGGTTGGGAGGTGTGTATTGAGGGGGGGGCCGAATTTTTGGGGGGGGGGGAGGGGTGGTGTGGTGTGGTGTGGTGTGTGTTGAGGGGGATGGCCGAATTTTTTGGGGGGGGGGGTTGGGGTGGTGTGTGTTGGGGGGGGGGGGCGAATTTTTTGGGGGCGGGGGGGGGGGGAGGGGTGGGGTGGTGTGTGTTGAGGGGGGGACGAAATTTGGAGGGGGGGAAGGGGAGGGGTGGTGTGGTGTGTGTTGAGGGGGGGGGGATTTTTGAGGGCGGGGGGAGGGGTGGTGTGGTGTGTGTTGGGGGGGGGGGATTTTTGAGGGGGGGGGAGGCGTGGTGTGGGGTGGTGTGGTGTGGTGTGTGTTCAGGGGGGGGGCGAATTTTTGGGGGGGGGGAGGGGTGGGGTGGTGTGTTGAGGGGGGGAAGGGGTGGTGTGTGGAGGGGTGGGGTGGTGTGTGTTGAGGGGGGGAGGGGGGGCGAATTTTGAAGGGGGGGGGAGGGGTGGTGTGTTGGGGGCGGGGGGGGGGAGGGGTGGTGTGGTGTGGTGTGGTGTGTGTTGAGGGGGGTGGCCGAATTTTTTGGGGGGGGGGGGGGTGGGGTGGTGTGTGTTGGGGGGGGGCGAATTTTTTGGGGGCGGGGGGGGGGGGGGAGGGGTGGGGTGGTGTGTGTTGAGGGGGGGGCGAAATTTGGAGGGGGGGAAGGGGAGGGGTGGTGTGGTGTGGTGTGTGTTGAGGGGGGGGGGATTTTTGAGGGGGGGGGGAGGGGTGGTGTGGTGTGTGTTGGGGGGGGGGATTTTTGAGGGGGGGGGAGGCGTGGTGTGGGGTGGTGTGGTGTGGTGTGTGTTGAGGGGGGGGGCGAATTCTTGGGGGGGGGAAGGGGCGAAATTTGGACGGGGGGGGCGAATTTTTTGGGGGGGGGGAGGGGTGGGGTGGTGTGTGTTGAGGGGAAGGCGAAATTTGGAGGGGGCAAGGGGAGGGTTGGTGTGGTGTGGTGTGGTGTGTGTTGAGGGGGGGGGGAGGGGTGGGGTGGTGTGTGTTGAGGGGGGGGGTGGGGTGGTGTGTGTTGAGGGGGGGGGGGGAATTTTTTGGGGTGGTGGGAGGGGTGGTGTGTGTTGAGGGGGGGAGGGGGGGCGAATTTTGAAGGGGGGGGGGAGGGGTGGTGTGGTGTGGTGTGTGTTGAGGGGGGGGGGGCCAATTTTTTGGGGGGTGGGGGAGGGCAAAATTTGGAGGGGGGGGGGGGAGGGGTGGTGTGGTGTGGTGTGTGTTGGGGGGGGGGGGATTTTTGAGGGGGGGGGGAGGGGTGGTGTTTTGTGTCTTGAGGGGGGGGGGGGAGATTTTTGAGGGGGGGGAGGGGTGGTGTGGTGTGTGTTGAGGGGGGGGGATGGGGTGGTGTGTGTTGAGGGGGGGGGGGGGGAAATTTTTGGGGGGGGGGGAGGGGAGGTGTGGGGTGGTGTGTGTTGAGGGGGGTGGGGGGTGAATTTTGGAGGGGGGGAGGGGTGGTGTGGTGTGGTGTGTGTTGAGGGGGGGGGGGAATTTTGGGGGGGGGGGGAGGGGGGGGTTGGGTGGTGTGTGTTGGGGGGGGGGGGGAAGGGTTGGGAGGTGTGTATTGAGGGGGGGGCCGAATTTTTGGGGGGGGGGGGAGGGGTGGTGTGGTGTGGTGTGGTGTGTGTTGAGGGGGATGGCCGAATTTTTTGGGAGGGGGGGTGGGGTGGTGTGTGTTGGGGGGGGGGCGAATTTTTTGGGGGCGGGGGGGGGGGAGGGGTGGGGTGGTGTGTGTTGAGGGGGGGACGAAATTTGGAGGGGGGGAAGGGGAGGGGTGGTGTGGTGTGTGTTGAGGGGGGGGGGATTTTTGAGGGCGGGGGGAGGGGTGGTGTGGTGTGTGTTGGGGGGGGGATTTTTGAGGGGGGGGGAGGCGTGGTGTGGGGTGGTGTGGTGTGGTGTGTGTTCAGGGGGGGGGCGAATTTTTGGGGGGGGGGGGGAGGGGTGGGGTGGTGTGTTGAGGGGGGGAAGGGGTGGTGTGTGGAGGGGTGGGGTGGTGTGTGTTGAGGGGGGGAGGGGGGGCGAATTTTGAAGGGGGGGGGAGGGGTGGTGTGTTGGGGGCGGGGGGGGGGGGGGGGGGAGGGGTGGTGTGGTGTGGTGTGGTGTGTGTTGAGGGGGGTGGCCGAATTTTTTGGGGGGGGGGGGTGGGGTGGTGTGTGTTGGGGGGGGGGGCGAATTTTTTGGGGGCGGGGGGGGGGGGGGAGGGGTGGGGTGGTGTGTGTTGAGGGGGGGGCGAAATTTGGAGGGGGGGAAGGGGAGGGGTGGTGTGGTGTGTGTTGAGGGGGGGGGGGGATTTTTGAGGGGGGGGGAGGGGTGGTGTGGTGTGTGTTGGGGGGGGGGGATTTTTCAGGGGGGGGGGAGGCGTGGTGTGGGGTGGTGTGGTGTGGTGTGTGTTGAGGGGGGGGGCGAATTTTTGGGGGGGGAAGGGGCGAAATTTGGACGGGGGGGGCGAATTTTTTGGGGGGGGGGAGGGGTGGGGTGGTGTGTGTTGAGGGGAAGGCGAAATTTGGAGGGGGCAAGGGGAGGGTTGGTGTGGTGTGGTGTGGTGTGTGTTGAGGGGGGGGGGGGAGGGGTGGGGTGGTGTGTGTTGAGGGGTGGGTGGGGTGGTGTGTGTTGAGGGGGGGGGGGGAATTTTGGGGGGGGGGGGAGGGGTGGTGTGTGTTGAGGGGGGGGGGGGGGAGGGGGGGGGTGGGGTGGTGTGTGTTGAGGGGGGGGGGGAAGGGTTGGGAGGTGTGTATTGAGGGGGGGGGCCGAATTTTTGGGGGGAGGGGGAGGGGTGGTGTGGTGTGTGTTGAGGGGGGTGGCCGAATTTTTTGGGGGGGGGGGGGGGGTGGGGTGGTGTGTGTTGGGGGGGGGGCGAATTTTTTGGGGGCGGGGGGGGGGGGAGGGGTGGGGTGGTGTGTGTTGAGCGGGGGGCGAAATTTGGAGGGGGGGAAGGGGAGGGGTGGTGTGGTGTGTGTTGAGGGGGGGGGATTTTTGAGGGGGGGAGGGGTGGTGTGGTGTGTGTTGACATGACAAGACGCGACGTGCTCCCCTCCCCTTAACACACCCACCCACCCACCATGACGCCCCCTCAAAAATTCTGCCCCCCTCCCCCCCAACACACCACACCACACCACCCCTACCCCCCTCCAAAATTCGCCCCCCCCTCTCAACACACACCACACCACCCCTCCCCCCCCCCACCCCCCCTCAAAAATTCGGCCCCCCCCCCTCCCCTCCCCCCCCCCTTCAAAATTCGGCCCCTCTCAACACACACCACCCCCCCCCCCCC
>NW_028229551.1:397500-415000 GCF_053477565.2 Lygodium microphyllum | reverse complement strand
GGTCGAGCGGGGTTTTCGGAGGCGTGGAGGGAGCGGGGTTTTTCGAGGTGGGTGCGGGGGGGGCGTTGTGGGGGGGTGCGCCGTGTCGTGGCGGGTGACGCGGGGTGGGGTGGGTCGAGCGGGGTTTTCGGAGGCGTGGCGGGGTGCTGTGGAGGGAGCGGGGTTTTTCGAGGTGGGGTGCGGGGGGGCGTCGTGGGGGGGTGCGCCGTGTCGTGGGGGGGTGACGCGGGGCGAGCGGGGTTTCGAAGGCGTGGTGGTGTGGCGTGGAGGGAGCGGGGTTTCTCGAGGTGGGGTGCGGGGGGGCCGTCGTGGGGGGTGCGGTGGGGTGGGGGGGTGCGCCGTGTCGTGGGGGGGTGACGCGGGGTGGGGTGGGTCGAGCGGGGTTTTTGGAGGAGAGGTGGGGTGCTGTGGATGGAGCGCGGTTTTTCGAGGTGGGGTGGGGGGGGGCGTCGTGGGGGGGTGTGCCGTGACGCGGGGTGGGGTGGGTCGAGCGCGGTTTTTGGAGGCGTGGCGGGGTGGTGTGGAGGGAGCGGGGTTTTTCGAGGTGGGGTGCGGGGGGGGCGTCGTGGGGGGGTGCGCCGTGTCATGGGGGAGTGACGCGAGGTTGGGGTGGTCAAGCGGGGTTTTTGGAGGAGAGGTGGGGTGCTGTGGAGGGAGCGGGGTTTTTCGAGGTGGGGTGCAGGGGGGCGTCGTGGGGAGTGACGCGGGGTGGGGGTGGTCGAGCGGGGTTTTCGGAGGAGAGGTGGGGTGCTGTGGAGGGAGCGCGGTTTTTCGAGGTGGGGTGCGGGGGGGCGGGCGTCGTGGGGGGGTGCGGTGGGGTGGGGGGGTGCGCCGTGACGCGGGGTGGGGTGGGTCGAGCGCGGTTTTTGGAGGCGTGGCGGGGTGGTGTGGAGGGAGCGGGGTTTTTCGAGGTGGGGTGCGGGGGGGGCGTCGTGGGGGGTGCGCCGTGTCATGGGGGAGTGACGCGGGGTTGGGGTGGTCGAGCGGGGTTTTTGGAGGAGAGGTGGGGTGCTGTGGAGGGAGAGGGGTTTTTCGAGGTGGGGTGCGGGGGGGCGTCGTGGGGGGTGACGCGGGGTGGGGGTGGTCGAGCGGGGTTTTCGGAGGAGAGGTGGGGTGCTGTGGAGGGAGCGCGGTTTTTCGAGGTGGGGTGCGGGGGGGCGTCGTGGGGGGGTGCGGTGGGGTGGGGGGGTGCGCCGTGTCATGGGGGAGTGACGCGGGGTTGGGGTGGTCGAGCGGGGTTTTTGGAGGAGAGGTGGGGTGCTGTGGAGGGAGCGGGGTTTTTCGAGGTGGGGTGCGGTGGGGCGTCGTGGGGGGTGACGCGGGGTGAGGGTGGTCGAGCGGGGTTTTTGGAGGAGAGGTGGGGTGCTGTGGAGGGAGCGCGATTTTTCGAGGTGGGGTGCGCGGGGGCGTCGTGGGGGGGTGCGGTGGGGTGGGGGGGTGCGCCGTGTCGTGGGGGGGAGACGCGAGGTTGGGGTGGTCAAGCGGGGTTTTTGGAGGAGAGGTGGGGTGCTGTGGAGGGAGCGGGGTTTTTCGAGGTGGGGTGCGGGGGGGCGTCGTGGGGGGTGACGCGGGGTGGGGGTGGTCGAGCGGGGTTTTTGGAGGAGAGGTGGGGTGCTGTGGAGGGAGCGGGGTTTTTCGAGGTGGGGTGCGGGGGGGCGTCGTGGGGGGTGACGCGGGGTGGGGGTGGTCGAGCGGGGTTTTCGGAGGCGTGGTGGTGTGGCGTGGAGGGAGCGGGGTTTTTCGGGGTGGGGGTGGGGGGGCGTCGTGGGGGGGTGCGGTGGGGTGGGGGGGTGCGCCGTGTCGTGGGGGGGAGACGCGGGGTGGGGTGGGTCGAGCGGGGTTTTCGGAGGCGTGGTGGTGTGGCGTGGAGGGAGCGGGGTTTTTCGGGTCGGGGTGGGGGGGCGTCGTGGGGGGGTGCGGTGGGGTGGGGGGGTGCGCCGTGTCGTGGGGGGGTGACGCGGGGTGGGGTGGGTCGAGCGGGGTTTTTCGAGGTGGGGTGCGGGGGGGGGGGGATATGCGCCGCGTCGTGGGGGGGTGCGGTGGGGTGGGGGGGTGCGCCGTGTCCTGGGGGAGTGACGCGGGGTTGGGTGGGTCGAGCGGGGTTTTTCGAGGTGGGGTGCGGGGGGGGGGGATATGCGCCGCGTCGTGGGGGGGTACGGTGGGGTGTGGGGGGTGTGCCGTGTCGTGGGGGGCTGACGCGAGGTGGGGTGGGTCGAGCGGGGTTTTCGGAGGCGTGGCGGGTTGGTATGGAGGGAGCGGGGTTTTTCGAGGTGGGGTGCGGGGCGGCGTCGTTGGGGGGTGCGGTGGGGTGGGGGGCGCGCCATGTCGTGGGGGGGTGACGCGGGGTGGGGTGGGTCGAGCGGGGTTTTCGGAGGCATTTCTGGTGTGGCGTGGAGGGAGCGGGGTTTTTCGAGGTGGGGTGCGGGGGGGGCGTCGTGGGGGGGTGCGGTGGGGTGGGGGGGTGTGCCGTGTCATGGGGGAGTGACGCGGGGTTGGGTGGGTCGAGCGGGGTTTTTCGACGTGGGGTGAGGGGGGGTGGGGGGGTGCGCCGTGTTGTGGGGGGGTGCGGTGGGGTGTGGGGGGTGTGCCGTGTCGTGGGGGGGCTCAGGCGAGGTGGGGTGGGTCGAGCGGGGTTTTCGGAGGCGTGGTGGGGTTGTGTGGAGGGAGCGGGGTTTCTCGAGGTGGGGTGCGGGGGGCATCGTCGGGGGGTGCGGTGGGGTGGAGGGTGCGCCGTGTCGTGGGGGAGTGAGGCGGGGCACGGTGGGTCGAGCCTGGTTTTTGGAGGAGTGGTGGGGTGCTGTGGATGGAGCGGGGTTTTTCGAGGTGGGGTGGGGGGGGGAGGCGCCACGTCGTAGGGGGCTGCGGTGGGGTGGGGTGGGGGGGTGTGCCGTGTCGTGGGGGGTGACGCGGGGTGTCGCGATGCCCCCTCCCCCCCACCATGCCCCGACATGACGCGACGCGCCCCCTCCCCAACATAACATGACAACCCCCCTTACCCCCCCCCATGACATCCCCCCATCCCCCATGACACGACACGACGCGATGCGCCCCCCCCCCATGACGTCCCCCCTCAAAAATTCGCCTCCCCCCTCAACACACACCACCCCCCCCTCCCCCCTCAAAAATTCGGCCCCCCCATGACATCCCCCCCCACCCCCCATGACACGACGAGACGCGACGCGCCCCGCCATGACACGACACGACGCGACGCGCCCCCCCCCTTCCCCCCCAACACACACCACACCATGTCGCGACGTGCCGCGCCCCCCCCACCCATGACACGACATGATGCGACGCGCCCCCCCCCCCCCCCTTCATGACATCCCCACCCCACCCCCCCCCCCCATGACACGACACGATGCGACGTGCCACCCTCCCCTTAACACACACACCCACCCAACGCAATGCCCTCCCCCCCCCCCCAACACACACCACACCATGTCGCGACGCACCCCTGCCCACCCCCCCCGCGCCCCATGGCTTGACACGACGCGACGTGCTCCCCTCCCCTTAACACACCCACCCACCCTCCATGACGCCCCCTCAAAAACACCCTTGGAGGGGTGGTGTGGTGTGGTGTGTGTTGAGGGGGGGGGGATTTTTGAGGGGGGGGGGGTGGGGTGGTGCGTGTTGAGGGGGGGGGGGGGGGAAGGGTGGGGAGTTGTGTATTGACGGGGGGGGCGCGAATTTTTGGGGGGGGGGGGGGGAAGGGGTGGTGTGGTGTGGTGTGGTGTGTGTTGAGGGGGGTGGCCGAATTTTTGGGGGGGGGGGTGGGGTGGGGTGTTGAGGGGGGCGGGGGGGGGGTGGGGATGTGGTGCTTGGTTGGTTAGAGTATTGCTGGATTTTTGGGGGGGGAGGGGTGGTGTGGGGTGGTGTGTGTTGGGGGAGGGGGGGGGGGGGGGGCGAATTTTGGAGGGGGGGGGAGGGGTGGTGTGGTGTGGTGTGTGTTGAGGGGGGGGGGGGCATTTTTTGGGGGGGGAGGGAGGGGTGGTGTGGTGTGGTGTGTGTTGAGGGGGGGGGGGAGGATTTTTGAGGGGGAGGGGAGGCGTGGTGTTTTGTGTGTTGAGGGGGGGGGGGGGATTTTTGAGGGGGGGGGGAGGGGTGGTGTGGTGTGTGTTTAGGGGGGGGGGATGGGGTGGTGTTTGTTGAGGGGGGGGGGGGAATTTTTGGGGGGGGGGGGTGGTGTGGGGTGGTGTGTGTTGAGGGGGGGGGGCGAATTTTGGAGGGGGGGGAGGGGTGGTGTGGTGTTGTGTGTGTTGAGGGGGGGGGGCCAATTTTTGGGGGGGGGGGGGGAATTTTGGAGGGGGGGGGGGGGGAGGGGTGGTGTGGTGTGGTGTGGTGTGTGTTGAGGGGGGGGGAGGGGTGGTGTTTTGTGTGTTGAGGGGGGGGGGGAATTTTTGACGGGGCGGGGAGGGGTGGTGTGGTGTGGTGTGTGTTGAGGGGGGGGGTGGGGTGGTGTGTGTTGAGGGGGGGGGGGGGGGAGGGGAAGGGTGGGGAGGTGTGTATTGAGGGGGGGGGGTGGGGGGGGAATTTTTGGGGGGGGGGAGGGATGGTGTGTGTTGGGGGCGGGGGGGGGGGGGGGGGGGCTAATTTTGGAGGGGGGAGGGAGGGGTGGTGTGGTGTGGTGTGGTGTGTGTTGAGGGGCGTGGCCGAATTTTTTTGGGGGGGGGGTGGTGGGGTGGTGTGTGTTGGGGGGGGGGGGGGCGAATTTCTGGGGGGGGGGGGGGGGGGGGGGAGGGGTGGGGTGGTGTGTGTTGAGGGGGGGGGCGAAATTTGGTGGGGGGGAAGGGGAGGGGTGGTGTGGTGTGTGTTGAGGGGGGGGGAGGGGTGGTGTGGTGTGGTGTGTGTTGAGGGGGGGGGGCGAATTTTTGGGGGGGGAAGGGGCGAAATTTGGAGGGGGGGGGGAATTTTTGGGGCGGGGGGGGAGCGGTGGGGTGGTGTGTGTTGAGGGGGGGGCGAAATTTCGAGGGGGGGAAGGGGAGGGGTGGTGTGGTGTGGTGTGTGTTGAGGGGGGGGGTGGGGTGGTGTGTGTTGAGGGGGGGGGTGGGGTGGTGTGTGTGTAGGGCGGGGGGGGGGGGGGGGATTTTCTGGGGGGGGGGGGGGAGGGGTGGTGTGTGTTGAGGAAAGGGGGGCGAATTTTTGGGGGGGGGGGGGAGGGGTGGGGTGGTGTGTATTGAGGGGTGGGCGAAATTTGGAGGGGGGGAAGGGGAGGGGTGGTGTGGTGTGTGTTGAGGGGGGGGGTGGGGGGGGGGATTTTTGAGGGGGGGGGGAGGGGTGGTGTGGTGTGTGTTGAGGGGGGGGATGGGGTGGTGTGTGTTGAGGGGGCGGGGGGGGGGGGAAGGGTGGGGAGGTGTGTATTGAGGGGGGGGGGGGGCGCGAATTTTTGGGGGGGGGGGGGAGGGGTGGTGTGTGTTGAGGGGGGGGGTGGGGGGGGGGGATTTTTGAGGGGGGGGGGAGGGGTGGTGTGGTGTGTGTTGAGGGGGGGGGTGGGGTGGTGTGTGTTGAGGGGGCGGGGGGGGGGGGGGGGAAGGGTGGGGAGGTGTGTATTGAGGGGGGGGGGGGGCGGGGCGCGAATTTTTGGGGGGGGGGGGAGGGGTGGTGTGTGTTGGGGGTGGGGGGGGGGGGCAAATTTTTTAGGGGGGGGGAGGGGTGGTGTGGTGTGGTGTGTGTTGAGGGGGGTGGCCGAATTTTTGGGGGGGGGGGGGGTGGGGTGGTGTGTGTTGGGGGGGGGCGAATTTTTTGGGGGCGGGGGGGGGGGGGGAGGGGTGGGGTGGTGTGTGTTGAGGGGGGGGCGAAATTTGGAGGGGGGGAAGGGGAGGGGTGGTGTGGTGTGTGTTGAGGGGGGGGGGATTTTTGAGGGGGGGAGGGGTGGTGTGGTGTGTGTTGAGGGGTGGGGGGGGAGGGGTGGTGTGGGGTGGTGTGTGTTGAGGGGGGGGGTGGGGAGGGGTGGTGTGGCGTGGTGTGTGTTGGGGGGGGGGGCGAATTTTTGGGGGGGGAAGGGGCGAAATTTGCACGGGGGGGGCGAATTTTTGGGAGGGGGGGAGGGGTGGGGTGGTGTGTGTTGAGGGGAAGGCGAAATTTGGAGGGGGGGAAGGGGAGGGGTGGTGTGGTGTGGTGTGGTGTGTGTTGAGGGGGGAGGGAAGGCGAATTTTGAAGGGGGGGGGGGGGGGAGGGCTGGTGTGGTGTGGTGTGTGTTGGGGGGGGGGCCAATTTTTTGGGGGGGGGGGGGCAAAATTTGGAGGGGGGGGGAGGGGTGGTGTGGTGTGGTGTGTGTTGGGGGGGGGGGGGGATTTTTGAGGGGGGGGGGAGGGGTGGTGTTTTGTGTGTTGAGGGGGGGGGGGGGATTTTTGAGGGGGGGGGAGGGGTGGTGTGGTGTGTGTTGAGGGGGGGGGATGGGGTGGTGTGTGTTGAGGGGGGGGGAAATTTTGGGGGGGGTGAGGGGAGGTGTGGGGTGGTGTGTGTTGAGGGGGGTGGGGGGCGAATTTTGGAGGGGGGGGAGGGGTGGTGTGGTGTGGTGTGTGTTGGGGGGGGGGGAGGGGTGGTGTTTTGTCTGTTGGGGGGGGGGGGGATTTTTGAGGGGGGGGGAGGGGTGGTGTGGTGTGTGTTGGTGGGGGGGCTGGGGTGGTGTGTGTTGGGGGGGGGGGGAGGGGTGGTGTGGGGTGGTGTGTGTTGAGGGGGGGGGTGGAGGGGGGGGTGGGGTGGTGTGTGTTGAGGGGGGGGGGGGAGGGTGGGGAGGTGTGTATTGAGGGGGGGGGGGCGAATTTTTGGGGGGGGGGAGGGGTGGTGTGTGTTGGGGGCGGGGGGGGAGGGGGAGGGGTGGTGTGGTGTGGTGTGGTGTGTGTTGAGGGGGGTGGCCGAATTCTTTGGGGGGGGGTGGGGTGGTGTGTGTTGGGGGGGGGGGGGCGAATTTTTTGGGGGCGGGGGGGGGGGGGGAGGGGTGGGGTGGTGTGTGTTGAGGGGGGGGCGAAATTTGGAGGGGGGGAAGGGGAGGGGTGGTGTGGTGTGTGTTGAGGGGGGGGGGGATTTTTGAGGGGGGGGGGAGGGGTGGTGTGGTGTGTGTTGGGGGGGGGGGGGATTTTTGAGGGGGGGGGAGGCGTGGTGTGGGGTGGTGTGGTGTGGTGTGTGTTGGGGGGGGGGGCGAATTTTTGGGGGGGGAAGGGGCGAAATTTGGACGGGGGGGCGAATTTTTGGGGGGGGGGAGGGGTGGGGTGGTGTGTGTTGAGGGGAAGGCGAAATTTGGAGGGGGCAAGGGGAGGGTTGGTGTGGTGTGGTGTGGTGTGTGTTGAGGGGGGGGGGGAGGGGTGGGGTGGTGTGTGTTGAGGGGGGGGTGGGGTGGTGTGTGTTGAGGGGGGGAGGGGGGAATTTTAGGGGGGGGGGGGAGGGGTGGTGTGTGTTGAGGGGGGGAGGGGGGGCGAATATTGAAGGGGGGGGAGGGGTGGTGTGGTGTGGTGTGTGTTGGGGGGGGGGCCAATTTTTTGGGGGGGGGAGATTTTTGAGGGGGGGGGGAGGGGTGGTGTTTTGTGTGTTGGAGGGGGGGGGATTTTTGAGGGGGGGGAGGGGTGGTGTGGTGTGTGTTGAGGGGGGGGGATGGGGTGGTGTGTGTTGAGGGGGGGGGGGAAATTTTTGGGGGGGGGGGAGGGGAGGTGTGGGGTGGTGTGTGTTGAGGGGGGTGGGGGGCGAATTTTGGAGGGGGGGGAGGGGTGGTGTGGTGTGGTGTGTGTTGAGGGGGGGGGGAATTTTGGGGGGGGGGGGGTGGGTGGTGTGTGTTGAGGGGGGGGGGGAAGGGTTGGGAGGTGTGTATTGAGGGGGGGGGGCGAATTTTTTGGGGGGGGGGGAGGGGTGGTGTGTGTTGGGGGTGGGGGGGGGGGGGGGGGAGGGGTGGTGTGGTGTGGTGTGGTGTGTGTTGAGGGGGGTGGCCGAATTTTTTGGGGGGGGGGGGTGGGGTGGTGTGTGTTCGGGGGGGGGGGCGAATTTTTTGGGGGCGGGGGGGGGGGGAGGGGTGGGGTGGTGTGTGTTGAGGGGGGGGCGAAATTTGGAGGGGGGGAAGGGGAGGGGTGGTGTGGTGTGTGTTGAGGGGGGGGGGGATTTTTGAGGGGGGGGGAGGGGTGGTGTGGTGTGTGTTGGGGGGGGCGGGATTTTTGAGGGGGGGAGGCGTGGTGTGGGGTGGTGTGGTGTGGTGTGTGTTGAGGGGGGGGGCGAATTTTTGGGGGGGGAAGGGGCGAAATTTGGACGGGGGGGGCGAATTTTTTGGGGGGGTGGGGAGGGGTGGGGTGGTGTGTGTTGAGGGGAAGGCGAAATTTGGAGGGGGCAAGGTGAGGGTTGGTGTGGTGTGGTGTGGTGTGTGTTGAGGGGGGGGGGAGGGATGGGGTGGTGTGTGTTGAGGGGGGGGGGTGGGGTGGTGTGTGTTGAGGGGGGGGGGGGAGGGGTGGTGTGTGTTGAGGGGGCGAGGGGGGGCGAATTTTGAAGGGGGGGGGGAGGGGTGGTGTGGTGTGGTGTGTGTTGAGGGGGGGGGCCAATTTTTTTGGGGGGGGGGGGGGCAAAATTTGGAGGGGGGGGGGGAGGGGTGGTGTGGTGTGGTGTGTGTTGGGGGGGGGGGGATTTTTGAGGGGGGGGGGAGGGGTGGTGTTTTGTGTGTTGAGGGGGGGGGGGGATTTTGGAGGGGGGGGAGGGGTGGTGTGGTGTGGTGTGTGTTGAGGGGGGGGGTGAATTTTGGGGGGGGGGAGGGGGGGTGGGGTGGTGTGTGTTGAGGGGGGGGGGGAAGGGTTGGGAGGTGTGTATTGAGGGGGGGAGCCCAATTTTTGGGGGGGGGGGAGGGGTGGTGTGTGTTGGGGGCGGGGGGGGGGGGGGGGGGGGGAAGGGGTGGTGTGGTGTGGTGTGGTGTGTGTTGAGGGGGGTGGCCGAATTTTTTGGGGGGGGGGGATGGGGTGGTGTGTGTTGGGGGGGGGGCGAATTTTTTGGGGGCGGGGGGGGGGAGGGGTGGGGTGGTGTGTGTTGAGGGGGGGGCGAAATTTGGAGGGCGGGAAGGGGAGGGGTGGTGTGGTGTGTGTTGAGGGGGGGGGCATTTTTGAGGGGGGGGGAGGGGTGGTGTGGTGTGTGTTGGGGGGGGGATTTTTGAGGGGGGGGGAGGCGTGGTGTGGGGTGGTGTGGTGTGGTGTGTGTTGAGGGGGGGGGCGAATTTTTGGGGGGGGAAGGGGCGAAATTTGGACGGGGGGGGCGAATTTTTGGGGGGGGGGGGGGGACGGGTGGGGTGGTGTGTGTTGAGGGGAAGGCGAAATTTGGAGGGGGCAAGGGGAGGGTTGGTGTGGTGTGGTGTGGTGTGTGTTGAGGGGGGGGGGAGGGGTGGGGTGGTGTGTGTTGAGGGGGGGGGGTGGGGTGGTGTGTGTTGAGGGGGGGGGGGGGAATTTTTGGGGGGGGGGGAGGGGTGGTGTGTGTTGAGGGGGGGCGAATTTTGAAGGGGGGGGGAGGGGTGGTGTGGTGTGGTGTGTGTTGAGGGGGGGGGCCAATTTTTTGGGGGGGGGGGGGGGATTTTTGAGGGGGGGGAGGGGTGGTGTGGTGTGTGTTGAGGGGGGGGGATGGGGTGGTGTGTGTTGAGGGGGGGGGGAAATTTTTGGGGGGGGGGGGGAGGGGAGGTGTGGGGTGGGGTGGTGTGTGTTGAGGGGGGTGGGGGGCGAATTTTGGAGGGGGGGGAGGGGTGGTGTGGTGTGGTGTGTGTTGAGGGGGGGGGGGGTGGGGTGGTGTGTGTTGAGGGGGCGGGGGAAGGGTTGGGAGGTGTGTATTGAGGGGGGGGGCCGAATTTTTGGGGGGGGGGAGGGGTGGTGTGTGTTGGGGGCGGGGGGGGGGGGGAGGGGTGGTGTGGTGTGGTGTGGTGTGTGTTGAGGGGGGTGGCCGAATTTTTTGGGGGGGGGGGGTGGGGTGGTGTGTGTTGGGGGGGGGGGGGCGAATTTTTTGAGGGGGGGGGGAGGGGTGGTGTGGTGTGTGTTGGGTGGTGTGGTGGTGTGGTGTGTGTTGAGGCGAATTTTTTGGGGGATTTTTGAGGGGGGGGGAGGGGTGGTGTGGTGTGTGTTGGGGGGGGGGATTTTTGAGGGGGGGGGGAGGCGTGGTGTGGGGTGGTGTGGTGTGGTGTGTGTTGAGGGGGGGGGGCGAATTTTTGGGGGGGGAAGGGGCGAAATTTGGACGGGGGGGCGAATTTTTGGGGGGGGGGGGGGAGGGGTGGGGTGGTGTGTGTTGAGGGGAAGGCGAAATTTGGAGGGGGCAAGGGGAGGGTTGGTGTGGTGTGGTGTGGTGTGTGTTGAGGGGGGAGGCGAATTTTTGGGGGGGGAAGGGGCGAAATTTGGACCGGGGGGGGCGAATTTTTGGGGGGGGGGGGGAGGGGTGGGGTGGTGTGTGTTGAGGGGAAGGCGAAATTTGGAGGGGGAAAGGGGAGGGTTGGTGTGGTGTGGTGTGGTGTGTGTTGAGGGGGGGGGGGGAGGGGTGGTGTGTGTTGAGGGGGGGAGGGGGGGAGAATTTTGAAGGGGGGGGGGAGGGGTGGTGTGGTGTGGTGTGTGTTGAGGGGGGGGGGCAATTTTTTGGGGGGGGGGGGGGGGGCAAAATTTGGAGGGGGGGGGGAGGGGTGGTGTGGTGTGGTGTGTGTTGGGGGGGGGGGATTTTTGAGGGGGGGGGGAGGGGTGGTGTTTTGTGTGTTGAGGGGGGGGGGGATTTTTGAGGGGGGGAGGGGTGGTGTGGTGTGTGTTGAGGGGGGGGGATGGGGTGGTGTGTGTTTAGGGGGGGGGGGGAAAATTTTTGGGGGGGGGGGGAGGGGAGGTGTGGGGTGGTGTGTGTTGAGGGGGGTGGGGGGCGAATTTTGGAGGGGGGGGGAGGGGTGGTGTGGTGTGGTGTGTGTTGAGGGGGGGGGGGAGGGGGGGGGTGGGGTGGTGTGTGTTGAGGGGGGGGAAAGGGTTGGGAGGTGTGTATTGAGGGGGGGGGCCGAATTTTTGGGGGGGGGGAGGGGTGGTGTGGTGTGGTGTGGTGTGTGTTGAGGGGGGTGGCCGAATTTTTTGGGGGGGGGGGGGTGGGATGGTGTGTGTTGGGGGGGGGGAGGGGTGGGGTGGTGTGTGTTGAGGGGGGGGCGAAATTTGGAGGGGGGGAAGGGGAGGGGTGGTGTGGTGTGTGTTGAGGGGGGGGATTTTTGAGGGGGGGGAGGGGTGGTGTGGTGTGTGTTGACATGACAAGACGCGACGTGCTCCCCTCCCCTTAACACACCCACCCACCCACCATGACGCCCCCTCAAAAATTCTGCCCCCCTCCCCCCCCCCAACACACCACACCACACCACCCCTACCCCCCTCCAAAATTCGCCCCCCCCCTCTCAACACACACCACACCACCCCTCCCCCCCCCCCACCCCCCTCAAAAATTCGGCCCCCCCCCCCCCATTCAAAAATTCGGCCCCCCCCCTCCCCCACCCCCCCACCCCCCCTAAAGAATTCGGCACCCCCCCCTTCCCCCCCCCCCACCCCCCCTCAAAATTTCGCCCCCCCCCCCCCCCCCCCCCAAAATTCAGCCCCCCCTCCCCCCCTCAACACGCCATGTCGCGAGGCGCCCTTCCCCCCCCCCCCCCCCCCCCAAGGAAAATTTCGGGCTTTGTAGGTATGCCTTGCCGTTGGAGCCGAAAACACCTATGAGGGAAGGGAGTGTGAGGCTTGGGCAACCCATGTCTCCCCCCCTCCTCCATGTAGGCCGTGCCTCATGGAGCAACCATCGTTTTAGCCTCCCGGCACGCAGGGTTCTTAATTTGAGCGAGGCAGCCGGGCCCCCTGTTCCGAATTCGAGTCGCCATGACTTCTTATGAGGAAAGGTGGGATATGAACCGTGTCGCCCCCGTGGCGCCGTGTTCCAAGATGGTTGATTGTGGATCCTTGTGAGCCCGGAACTCTTCCGTGGCGCGATCCGGCGTCTCCAAGCGCCAAGTTTCCCTTGTGCGAGTTAGAAAAACGCGTTACGCGTGTTGTGAGCAAACCGCGACGCGGGAGGGATATCATGGGGCGTGATGGCCCAAAACGCGACGCGACGCGACGGGGTCATGCTGTGACGCGAAGGCGTGTTTTCTTGACTTGTCTTGCGAGTTGGCTTCTGCTGCGTTTTCTAGACGCGACGCGGTGCTGAGAGGCCGCGGACCATGTTTCTTGTGCGGGATTCGAGTGCGGACCCGTGGGACCAGATATGCAGCGTCACACTTGGTATCAGAGCTACCTCCTACCCGACTGCTGGGGTGGTCAACATGGGTGGAGGCAAGTTGGCCAAGATTTCAGGCTATGAGTGTCCAGCAAGTGGAGACGTAAAAGTCAAGCTTGTTCAGGTTGCATGTGTTCAAAAAATGAGCCGTCATGTGAAGTGAAGCAGGGTTGGGGCTGCATGCTACTACCCACAACTTGTCTTGATTTTGTGAAGAGGCTGCTGTAGCTGATCTGTTTGAACCTGAATCTATGCCTAACCACGGGCAGTGAAGTGGAATGCTCATTTGTGCTAAAAATGAATCTCGTGGGGCTATGAGAGCCATGTTTTGAGACCAAAACTTGTTGGCGGACATGAAAATAAGGTTGACGGGTTTGTGCAGATTAGAGATGGTGCATTTTGGAGCAGATTAGAGAAAGTTGAGTGGCTCTTTATCATCACGGCTCAGGAGCGGCCTAGTTGACCTGGAATCTTTGTAAGCTGAAGTTGGAGCCTGCGGGCTTAGTGTCTCTAGAGAAGACTCGCGGGCCTGGCGCGAGGATAAAGAAGGCGGGTGCAGGAGGAGGAGAAAAGGGGAAATTTTTTTTTCAAGACTCCCGGACCTGGCAGGAGTATAAACAACGCGGGCAAGGTTGAGATGAGAGGGTGTATTTGTTGGAGTGGATGAGCGCCTGCGGGCGAATTTTTTTTTTTGTCTGTTTAGGGAAACCCTTTGATTCGAGACCGAAGACTCCCGGACCTGGCAGGAGGATAAAGAACGCAGGCTTATGGTGAGACCACTTGATGGAGGACGCGGATTGGAAATCTGTTTGAAGAGCTGAAGAATGAGCCAAGAGGCGAAACGGAGCGGAGTATGGATAGCCGTGGGTTGAATCAGTTGGAGCTAAAGGTTTATGTCTGCTTGTTATGGGGCTACTAGAGTGAGTCAAAGAGGACCTGCGGTGCTGAAGTCACGTGAAGGGAAGCTGAAAGGCGATGGTCTTGCAACTCTCAACCCGGGGAGTATAAAGTAAGCGGGCTTGTGTTGAAGAGTTATGATTCGGGCAAGAAGGCCCTTTTGTTTGAAGAAGAAGAAGAGGATGGAGTGGAAGAAAGCGGAGGCAAGAAGGAGTGGAAAGAGCGAGAAAAGAAGATGCGGGCAAAAAGGCCCAAGTTAGTTTGAAGAAAGAAGATGGAAACGGGCTGCGGCCCTATGTGTTGAAGAAAAGAAGATGAGGGTGAAGAAGAAGACGAAGGAGTGGAAGAAAGCGGAGGCGAGAAGGAGAGGAGAGAGCGAGAAAAGAAGATGCGGGCAGAAGGCCCAAGTTATTTTTTGATGAAAGGAGATAGAAACGGGCTACGGCCCTATGGTCTGAAGAAGAAGAAGAAGAAGATGAAGATGGAGAAGGAGATGAGGAGGCGAAGAGTGGAGGTGGAGAAGACTCGTAACGCCGCGAGTATAAAAGAACGGTGAAGCTGATTCAGAATATGCAAGACTCCTTGAGCCGGGAGTATAAAAGAATGGCCAGGTGCATGGAAGGAGTGGAGGAAGAGGAAGGAAGATATGTGGTGCACGACACTCGTTACGCCGCGAGTATAAAGGAACGGCGATGCGGATTTAGAATATGCAAGACTCCTTGAGCCGGGAGTATAAAAGAATGGCCGGGTGCAGGGAAAGAGTGGAGGAAGAGAAAAGAAGATATGTGTTTGCACGACGCTCGTGGAGCCGCGAGCTTAAATGAACGGCCGGGTGCGAAGGTCAAACGGGCCGAAGGAAAGGGAACTCCCAACGCCGGGAGTATAAAGATGGGTGTTGAAGACTCGTGGACCTGGGGCGAGTATAAACAAGCCGGGCTGGACGTGAGAAGAAGGCCCCATGCCGACCGCGGTGAAGCCGAGTAGGGCGATGGACCGGGCGGATGGTGGTTAGAAGACTCGTGGACCTGGGGCGAGTATAAACAAGCCGGGCCCATTGACTCGTGGACCTGGGGCGAGTATAAACAAGCCGGGCTGGACGCGAGGAGAAGGCCCCATGCCGACCGCGGTGAAGCCGAGTAGGGCGATGGACCGGGCGGATGGTGGTAAGAAGACTCGTGACCCTGGGGCGAGTATAAAGAAACCGGGCTGGAGAAAGAAGAGGTGGACTCGGGGAAAAGGGGAGAAGGAAGAGAAGGCCCCATGCTGACCGCGGTGAAGCCGAGTAGGGCGATGGACCGGGCAGATGGTGGTTAGAAGACTCGTGACCCTGGGGCGAGTATAAACAAGCCGGGATGGGTGGGAAAACAAGGGAAGGAAGGCCCCATGCCGACCGCGGTGAAGCCGAGTAAGGCGATGGACCGGGCGGATGGTGGTTAAAAACACTCGTGGACCTGGGGCGAGTATAAACAAGCCGGGATGGATAGGAGAAGAAGGGAAAGAAGGCCCCATGCCGACCGCGGTGAAGCCGAGTAGGGCGAGGGACCGGGCGGATGGTGGTTACAAGATTTGAGGAGAGAAGAGAAGGCCCCATGCCGACCGCGGTGAAGCCGAGTAGGGCGAGGGACCGGGTGGATGGTGGTTAAAAGACTCGTGGACCTGGGGCGAGTATAAACAAGCCGGGCCCATAGCTCGTGGACCTGGGGCGAGGGTAAAGAAACCGGGCTGGAAGGGGGAAAGAAGGGTGGACACTCCTGGAGCCGGGAGTATAAAGATGGGGGCCGTGTGAAGCGACAGGGAAAGAGGGCCAGGACTCGTAGGTGCCGGCGAGTATAAAGAAGCTGGAGCTCGTAGATCCGACGAGTGGGGTAAAGAAGCGGAAAAGCTGGTTCCTGGGGTCTGATGAGAAGGACCGTGGAGAGTCGCCAGGGGCGTGGGTACAAGTCTCGTGGAGCCGCGAGTATAAACGAATGGCCGGGGGATGTGGATGAGAAGGGAGAAGGGGACTGATGAAGGCCTATGAGAAGGCCGGAAGAGTGTTTGCTCGTGAACCTGGGGCGAGCTTAAAGAAACCGGGCCCTGACTCTCGCCCAACTACGTTGAAGCCAAGGCGTCTGGGACCCGAGGTGGAGACTAGAAGGGCGCCAAACCAAAGTGCGGGTCTGGATGCAACGCGGCGGGGTATGGGACCCAAAGTGAAGCTGAAGGGCCTGTACCATAAAACAGGGGTGAAGACGCTTGTGCGGGTGAATCGGACCCCGTATGAGCGGAAGCATTTCCTGCGGCGGAGCCCTTCATGAGGCAAGGGCAGTTGATCTCGACCCCGGAGTACGAGCAGGGGACAGGGCGACTGCGGCAACCAACCAAGGCGGGCGGCTGCGTGCTGGGGAACACGTGCGGTCTACTGCGGAAGGCTACTTCAGGAGTCCTGCTGCAGAACCACGCGTGAGGCGATGGTGTTGATCTCTCGTTCCCGCGGAGCCTCTACAGTGGGATGGCTAGTCTCGCCATAAGAGGCTCGGAGCCGTCTGCGCGTCCGATGCGTAGACGGTTTGCCCCAGGTTGTTGGGGGAAAAACAACCCTTCTTGGGTACGGCGCGAGGCGTATGTTGGGACGCGGCTTAGGCCCTTGTTGAAGCAACACCAAGTCAACTTGCCAAGGAAAAGGGAGGTGGGGAGACAACTTCGATTCAAGTTCAGAAAACAACTCAAGGATGCAAGTGGTAGTTGTGTCTTTGACGCGGAAGCTGGAGCAGGTGGCAGCGCAACGGCTATCTGAATGAGGAGAGCAGCAAATCAAGGCAAGTTTGGCCCTTCTTTGGTCTTCGGATCAAGGTCGGACCTGCGGCCAGTGGGTTGATATCTGGCTAACTTAGGCGAGCTCTTTCCCGCGCTAGGTGGTTGGGGAATCTCGCGAGGGGTCCCGGGACGTATTGCAAACGGCCCGAAGAAACCGCTGCCTCGGCTCAAGATAACTCTGTGCCATAGGTAACTCGAATGGTTGATGAATACTCATGATACTCCTTTTCAGGGTGATTAACCTCGATCCAGTTTGTAGGGAACCAACTCAATTCGAGTGGACTCGAATTCGATCGAGGGGGGGTATGTATGAGGGAAGGGAGTGTGAGGCTTGGGCAACCCATGTCTCCCCCCCTCCTCCATGTAGGCCGTGCCTCATGGAGCAACCATCGTTTTAGCCTCCCGGCACGCAGGGTTCTTAATTTGAGCGAGGCAGCCGGGCCCCCTGTTCCGAATTCGAGTCGCCATGACTTCTTATGAGGAAAGGTGGGATATGAACCGTGTCGCCCCCGTGGCGCCGTGTTCCAAGATGGTTGATTGTGGATCCTTGTGAGCCCGGAACTCTTCCGTGGCGCGATCCGGCGTCTCCAAGCGCCAAGTTTCCCTTGTGTGAGTTAGAAAAACGCGTTACGCGTGTTGTGAGCAAACCGCGACGCGAGAGGGATATCATGGGGCGTGATGGCCCAAAACGCGACGCGACGCGACGGGGTCATGCTGTGACGCGAAGGCGTGTTTTCTTGACTTGTCTTGCGAGTTGGCTTCTGCTGCGTTTTCTAGACGCGACGCGGTGCTGAGAGGCCGCGGACCATGTTTCTTGTGCGGGATTCGAGTGCGGACCCGTGGGACCAGATATGCAGCGTCACAACACCTATGAGGGTAGTGGTGCTTGCTCCATCGAAACACTCCTTGGAGATCCAAGGGAGGGTGAGGTGAGGCGTATGGTCCCCGCATCCGTCTTGTCCGCGAGGAGTGTCTCGTGAGCAAATGCCATGTACCCCCCGCCGAACGGTTAGGCTCAAGCGACTTGTGGTGATCCTTGCGAGGACATCGCGTCGTGGCGGTCAACATGTGCCCACTAGGCGGTGAGGAGCGAAGTGCGGTGCCTTGAACACGTGTCTTGTTTTTGGCGAGATCGTGTTCGAGCTCCATGGTTCTCAATGCTAACGGCGATTCTCGTCGTGAATATTGTGCGGCTTGTATCGATACGGATGGACCGAAACCGATGGAACGATGTGATCGAGGTGCTTCTTCGTCGGCGGGGCTTGTTCCCGGTGGGGTTGAGTGTACCTCATGATGGGCTCTTGTTGACGCGAAACGGTGGAATGCATGAGCGTCTCCATCGTCTTTCGACTCGACACGAGCTCGGAATGTGGCAGACAAGACAACGTTGAGCACGCCTCGTGCGTGGTGGTGGCGATGGCTGATGCACGTGCTCGTGTGCGGCTTTGTCCACGGTGGGAAACGAAAGCATGCCCTCGTCCCATCCCCATTTGTCATTTTCTTTTTCTCCCCGTAAACTCTCGAGCCTTCGTGCTCCTCCCCTCTTTCTCTTTACATCAAGAACAACACATTGGTGATGAGGTCGTGTCTTTTTGCC